>NW_025900264.1:0-253724 GCF_022539505.1 Lolium rigidum
GCGCTTATGGAGACAACCCATGTTTTACTCAGTATTTTTGTTTTATATTTGTGTCTTGGAAGTTGTTACTCTTGTAGCAACCTCTCCTTATCTTAGTTTTATGTTTTGTTATTGCCAAGTAAAGTCTTTGATAGAAAAGTAAGTACTAGATTTGGATTACTGCGCGAGTTCAGATTTACTTTGCTGTCACGAAGTCTGGACTATCTCACTGTGAGGTAGCTCAGGAAAAATTGCAAGCCAGTTTGCGTGCGTGATCCTCCAAGATATGCATCGTAGCTTTCATTCCAGTTTGGGCATTTTCGTTTGAGCAAGATCTGGTGGCCTTCTGTAGTCCATCTTTAACTGATTCTGTTAACGTGGCAGTTCTGCCTTTTATGTCGCATTGCACTCTTTATGCTGTGGTGGATGAGATTTCTTTGTTCCACTAATGTCCGGTGGCTTTGTACTGTCAGAAGTGTTAGGAAGTGATTGTGTCACCTCTGAACATGTGAATTTTATTATGCACTTTAACCCTCTAATGAGGTTGTTTCGGAGTTTGGTGTGGAGGAAGTTTTCAAGGATCGAAGGGTATGAGTGCAATATGATCAAGGAGAGTGAAAGCTCCTAAGCCGGGATGCCCCGGTGGTTCACCCACTGCATATATCTAAGAAGACTCAAGCGTCTATAAGCTTGGGGATGCCCAGGGCATCCCCTTCTTCATCTGTTTCAACATTATCGAGTTCCTCACTGAAACTATATTTTATTCACAGTCACATCTTATGACTTTGCTTGGAGCGTCGGTTTGTTTTTTGTTTTTTGTTTGTTTGAATAAAATGGATCCTAGCATTCACTTTATGGGAGAGACACGCTCACTGTGCATATGGACAAATATGTCCTTAGGCTCTACTCATAGTATTCATGGCGAGAGTTTCATCTTCGTTAAATTGTTATATGGTTGGAATTGGAAAATGATACATGTAGTAAATTGCTATAATGTCTTGGATAATTTGATACTTGGCAATTGCTTGTGCTCATGTTTAAGCTCTTGCATCATATACTTTGCACCCATTAATGAAGAAACATAGAGCTTGCTAATTTGGTTTGCATATTTGGTTTCTCTAGAGTCTAGATAACATCTAGTATTGAGTTTTGAACAACAAGGAAGACGGTATGGAGTCTTATAATGTTTACCATATATCTTTTATGTAGAGTTTCTTTGTGCAGTTCATCCTTGTGTTTGTTTCAAATAACCTTGCTAGCCTAAACCTTGTATCGAGAGGGAATACTTCTCATGCATCCAAAATCCTTGAGCCAACCACTATGCCATTTGTGCCCATCATACCTACCTACTACATGGTATTTATCCGCCATTCCAAAGTAAATTGCTTGAGTGCTACCTTTAAAATTCCATCATTCACCTTTGCAATATATAGCTCATGGGACAAATAGCTTAAAAACTATTGTGGTATTGAATATGTACTTATGCACTTTATCTCTTATTAAGTTGCTTGTTGTGTGATAACCATGCTTCTGGGGACGCCATCAACTATTCTTTGTTGAATATCATGTGAGTTGCTATGCATGTCCGTCTTGTCTGAAGTAAGAGAGATCTACCACCTTAATGGTTGGAGCATGCATATTGTTAGAGAAGAACATTGGGCCGCTAACTAAAGCCATGATTCATGGTGGAAGTTTCAGTTTTGGACATATATCCTCAATCTCATATGAGAATAATAATTGTTGCCACATGCTTATGCATTAAAGAGGAGTCCATTATCCGTTGTCCATGTTGTCCCGGTATGGATGTCTAAGTTGAGAATAATCAAAAGCGAGAAATCCAAAATGCGAGCTTTCTCCTTAGACCTTTGTACAGGCGGCATGGAGGTACCCCATTGTGACACTTGGTTAAAACATGTGTATTGCGATGATCCGGTAGTCCAAGCTAATTAGGACAAGGTGCGGGCACTATTAGTATACTATGCATGAGACTTGCAACTTGTAAGATATAATTTTCATAACTCATATGCTTTATTACTACCGTTGACAAAATTGTTTCATGTTTTCAAAATAAAAGCTCTAACACAAATATAGCAATCGATGCTTTCCTCTTTGAAGGACCATTCTTTTTACTTTTATGTTGAGTCAGTTCACCTATCTCTCTCCACCTCAAGAAGCAAACACTTGTGTGAACTGTGCATTGATTCCTACATACTTGCATATTGCACTTGTTATATTACTCTATGTTGACAATTATCTATGAGATATACATGTTACAAGTTGAAAGCAACCGCTGAAACTTAATCTTCCTTTGTGTTGCTTCAATACCTTTACTTTGATTTATTGCTTTATGAGTTAACTCTTATGCAAGACTTATTGATGCTTGTCTTGAAGTACTATTCATGAAAAGTCTTTGCTTTATGATTCACTTGTTTACTCATGTCATTACCATTGTTTTGATCGCTGCATTCATTACATATGTTTACAAATAGTATGATCAAGGTTATGATGGCATGTCACTTCATAAATTATCTTTGTTATCGTTTTACCTCGCTCGGGACGAGCAGTAACTAAGCTTGGGGATGCCGATACGTCTCCGACGTATCGATAATTTCTTATGTTCCATGCCACATTATTGATGATATCTACATGTTTTATGCACACTTTATGTCATATTCATGCATTTTCCGGAACTAACCTATTAACAAGATGCCGAAGAGCTAGTTGTCGTTTTCTCGCTGTTTTTGGTTTCGGAAATCCTAGTAACGAAATATTCTCGGAATTGGACGAAATCAACGCCCGGGGTCCTATTTTGCCACGAAGCTTCCGGAAGACCGAAAGGGATACGAAGTGGGGCGACGAGGTGCCGCCACCATAGGGCCGCGCGGCCGAGGGGGCCCGCGCCGCCCTATGGTGTGGGCCCCTCGTCAGCCCTCCGACTCTGCCCTTCCGCCTACTTATAGCCTCCGTCGCGAAACCCCTGATACAAAGAACCACGATACGGAAAACCTTCCAGAGACGCCGCCGCTGCCAATCCCATCTCGGGGGATTCTGGGAGATCTCCTCCGCACCATGCCGGAGAGGGATTCATCTCCCGGAGGACTCTTCACCGCCATGGTCGCCTCCGGAGTGATGAGTGAGTAGTTCACCCCTGGACTATGGGTCCATAGCAGTAGCTAGATGGTTGTCTTCTCCTCATTGTGCTTCATTGTTGGATCTTGTGAGCTGCCTAACATGATCAAGATCATCTATCTGTAATGCTATATGTTGTGTTTGTCGGGATCCGATGGATAGAGAATACCATGTTATGTTAATTATCAAGTTATTACCTATGTGTTGTTTATGATCTTGCGTGCTCTCCGTTATTAGTAGAGGCTCTGGCCAAGTTGATGCTAGTAACTCCAAGAGGGAGTATTTATGCTCGATAGTGGGTTCATGTCTCCAGTGAATCTGGGGAGTGACAGAAACCCCTAAGGTTATGGATGTGCTCGTTGCCACTAGGGATAAAACATTGATGCTATGTCCGAGGATGTAGTTATTGATTACATTACGCGCAATACTTAATGCAATTGTCCGTTGTTAGCAACTTAATACCGGAGGGGGTTCGGATGATAACTCGAAGGTGGACTTTTTAGGCATAGATGCGATTGGATGGCGGTCTATGTACTTTGTCGTAATGCCCAATTAAATCTCACTCGTACTTATCATGACATGTATGTGCATTGTTATGCCCTCTCTATTTGTCAATTGCCCGAGTGTAATTTGTTCACCCAACATGCTTTTATCTTATGGGAGAGACACCTCTAGTGAACTGTGGACCCCGGTCCATTCTTTAATACTGAAATACAAATCTGCTAAAATACTTGTTTTTACTGTTTTCTCTGCAAACAATCATCTTCCACACAATACGGTTAATCCTTTGTTACAGCAAGCCGGTGAGATTGACAACCTCATCTGTTTCGTTGGGGCAAAGTACTTTGGTTGTGTTGTGCGGGTTCCACGTTGGCGCCGGAATCCCCGGTGTTGCGCCGCACTACATCCCGCCGCCATCAACCTTCAACGTGCTTCTTGGCTCCTCCTGGTTCGATAAACCTTGGTTTCTTTCTGAGGGAAAACTTGCTGCTGTGCGCATCATACCTTCCTCTTGGGGTTCCCAACGAACGTGTGAATTACACGCCATCACATGTCACTTCAGAAATTATCTTTGTTATCGTTTACCTACTCGAGGGCGAGTAGGAACTAAGCTTGGGGATGCTTGATACGTCTCAAACGTATCTATAATTTCTTATGTTCCATGCTACTTTTATGATGATACTCACATGTTTTATACACATTATATGTCATTATTATGCATTTTTCGGCACTAACCTATTGACGAGATGCCGAAGAGCCGATTCTGTCGTTTTCTGCTGTTTTTGGTTTCAGAAATCCTAGTAAGGAAATATTCTCGGAATTGGACGAAATCAACGGCCAGGGGCCTATTTTTCCACGAAGCTTCCAGAAGACCGATGGAGAAACGAAGTGGGGCCACGGGGCGCCGCCACACTAGGGCGGCGCGACCTAGGGGGGGCCGCGCGGCCCTAGCGTGTGGGGCCCCCGTGACTCCTCCTGACCTGCCCTTCCACCTACTTAAAGCCTTCGTCGCGAAACCCCCAGCACCGAGAGCCACGATACGAAAAACCTTCCAGAGACGCCGCCGTCGCCAATCCCATCTCGGGGGATTCACGAGATCGCCTTCGGCACCCTGCCGGAGAGGGGAATCATCTCCCGGAGGTCTCTTCATCGCCATGATCGCCTCCGGATCGATGTGTGAGTAGTCCACCCCTGGACTATGGGTCCATAGTAGTAGCTAAATGGTTGTCTTCTCCTCATTGTGCTATCATGTTAGATCTTGTGAGCTGCCTATCATGATCAAGATCATCTATTTGTAATCCTACATGTTGTGTTTGTTGGGATCCGATGAATATTGAATACTATGTCAAGTTGATTTTCAATCTATCATATATGTTGTTTATGTTCTTGCATGCTCTCCGTTGCTAGTAGAGGCTCGGCCAAGTTGATACTTGTAACTCCAAGAGGGACTATTTATGCTCGATAGTGGGTTCATGCCTCCATTGAATGCTGGGAGTGACGAGCAACCTCTAAGGTTGTGGATGTCTTTGTTGCCACTAGGGATAAAACATCGATGCTTTGTCTAAGGATATTTGTGTTGATTACATTACACACCATACTTAATGCAATTGTCCGTTGTTTGCAACTTAATACCGGAGGGGTTCGGATGATAACTTCGAAGGTGGACTTTTTAGGCATAGATGCATGCTTGGATAGCGGTCTATGTACTTTGTCGTAATGCCCCGATTAAATCTCATAGTACTCATCATGATATATGTATGTGCATTTTTATGCCTTCTTTATTTGTCAATTGCCCAACCGTAATTTGTTCACCCAACATCTGTTTATCTTATGGGAGAGACACCACTAGTGAACTGTGGACCCCGGTCCAATTCTTTACATCTGAAATACAATCTACTGCAATTATTCTTTACTGTTCTTCGCAAACAAACATCATCATCCACACTATACATCTAATCCTTTGTTTTCAGCAAGCCGGTGAGATTGACAACCTCACTGTTACGTTGGGAAAAGTACTTTGATTGCGTTGTGCAGGTTCCACGTTGGCGCCGGAATCCCTGGTGTTGCGCCGCACTACACTCCGCCACCAACAACCTTCACGTGCTCCTTGACTCCTACTGGTTCGATAACCTTGGTTTCTTACTGAGGGAAAACTTACTGTTGTGCGCATCACACCTTCCTCTTGGGGTTCCCAACGGACGTGTCGACTACGCGCCATCAATGCCCTCCGATTGGGGCTTAGGGTTGACGGAATCCTGCAAGCTGACACGAGACATCGGTTCACAGACAAGCGGGGAGAGCGGTTTACCCAGGTTCGGGGCCCTCGATGAGGTAAAACCCTTACGTCCTGCCTGTCTGTTTTTGATTATGAAGATATTGGGTTACAATGGGGTGCCGAATAGTTCGGCTGAGATCTCGTCGAGAGGCTAAGTGCTATGATGACCTAGCTCTAGACTTTCTGGTGGCCTAGATTGCTAAGATTGATTGTCCCCCTCGGCAGCCCCTCTCCTGGCCTTTATATAGGAGGCCAGGTCTCAAGAGGTCTAACCGTGTACGACTAGGTTTACAGTAGTTCTAAATCTAATCTTCCCTTGTTCGGCTGCTGCCTTGCCTTGCCCGTCAAGGAATCTTCAGGTGCGCCATCCAAGCGGCCCGTCTTGCGTCCAAGTGCCTTCATGGGCCTCCAACTAGACAATACGTGATAGGACAATGTCGGTTACCCGAAGGGTAATGCCCACGTCATCAGCGTTGTGCGCGATGGGCGTGGCCAACACGCTCATGGCTGCTTGCAGCGGGGTTGCCGCCAGTGGCGCGGTAGAGGTACCGGCGATGACCTCGTCGCGCTCGGTCAGAGGCTTGGCCGTGCGCCCGAACTTGGTTTTCCCAGCGCCCTCCTCTGCGGTTCCTTTGTCGGCGCCTCCTGCGCCAGCCATCATCACCACGACGTTGCCGACGGCGCGGTCGGAGCGCGGCCCACGAGCAGTTGAAGACCTTGGCGGATCCGGCGCCACCAGCACCAGCGATGGGTACCGGGGCTCCGGTACGGTGCCGAGGTAGATGCGGTGGGAGCCGAACTCGATGATGCGGCCGTTCTTGGGGAAGCGGCCGCCGTTGGTGAAGCACCCAACGTTGTCGTTGACGAAATCCAGCGAGCCGAGGCGCTGGACGAGGCCGGACACCATGCGCTCGCCGGAGAGGGTGAGGAGGCCCGCCCGGATACGAACTCCAGCAAGCGCAGCTGCTGGCCCCACGGTGGGCGCCAACTGTCGTCGTGGTGGAACGACAGATGCCATGGGATGGCTTAAGTTGGGGCTGAATGTATAGATGGGATTTGGTTAACCATTCATGTTTTGGGTACAAACCTATTTAACCATTTTGTAAAAAAGGTTTAAATGGTTAACCATTTTGTAAAAAAAGGTTTAAATGGTTAACCGTTGGTTATTTAGGGTCGAACCATTTTTAACGAGTATGTAACGCTGGCAAATATTTGGAATGCTTGATTTGAAACTAGAACGCTGATTGCAAAAGAAAATCCACCATGACCTTTGCTAAAAAAGTTAAGAATTCACAAGAATATTCAAAATGAAGGACAAGTTTCAAGTCAACTTTCAAAGTGACAGACTTGACATCAACAATCCAACATACTCGTGACAGACTAGTTTTAAAATGAGAGATTACACATCAACAATAGCCCATACACATGACAAACAAGTATCAAAATGGCAGGTCAACTTTTCCATGCACAACTCGGGGCTTGAAGACATTTCAATAAAAATGAACTAGAACTCTGTAGCTCCATTACTGGGAATGCTCATGACATCAGTTCCGCACCTTTTCCATGCACCTTATCAACTATTCTCTGCATCATAAAAGGGCAATGAAAATAAGAAACCAAACTAGCTACAAGTTACCCACGAGTTCCTCACCAAGTTAATTACCTGATGAAATTGAGAGGCCTTCCTCACCAAGTATGTCATACACCGATGCTATGCTAACACCATTTGCACCTACACGAAATAGAATGGTAGGACAGTACGTTACACTTGTAAACTTTAGTCGTTCCAGGTAGTTAAATAGAACGAGCATAGCATGTATAAGAGAAGTGCTAGATTCAATAAAATATAACTAGGCCGGGAGATTTCTCACTTGATGTACGAAACCAGTCTTGTAGACAAATTAGAGCTTCCGTCGTGTCGGGGCTCAATCTACTTCGAAATCAGATATAACTCTACGCCCGATGCTAAATGCCGACTCCGATGCAAGCTGTAGAAGCGAGAACAGCCAATGCATCTCTAGCCATGCTAGCAAGTATGGGATACTCAACCGAGTTTGTTTTCCACCAATCAAGGATATCAAAGTTATCTTTTCTAGCTATTGGAGGCTTTAACCGGTAATCATCAAGCTCGGAGGACCCTGCACTTGTTGAGTTGATCCTTTGGCTAAGATGGCGGTCCCAGATCCGACAATGGATCATTATTCTCCATCTCCATGTCCATATCATCACCTCCCGGGTGTGTTTGTGTAGCTTCGAGAGGTTCAATTTAGCATACTCCTCAAATAGCTCTCTAAATGTCTTCTCCACTTTAGCAAGCTTAGTTTGTGCACTATTCTCAAACACCCGAGGGTAACGGAACTTAAGATAAGTGAACTTGAACCTCGGATCAAGGATGACAGGTATTGAGAGTGCAAGCCAAGACATCTTCCAATACTTGTTAAGTTTTTTTGCATTGGCAAGATCATAGCAGGAAATGGAGAGTTCTCCCGAGCTGCCTCCTTGTCCAAAGCTTCCTTAGCTTGCCACATTTGTTGAAAATAGAGATTTGCAGTTGGATACTTTGAGCCAGATATCACCTTAGTTGCCTCATAGAACACTACAAGCAACTTGCAGACCGCTTTTGCCTCTTCCCATTCCTCGGCAGAAGGTGCATATATATACTGTGGATCTTGCCTTTCTAAGGCATCAAATGCTCTTCTGTACCTCAATGCTATCTTTATCATCGTGAAGGTTGAGTTCCACCTCGTGGGAACATCAAGGCAAAGACTCTTTTCACAAGAAATGCCATTTTGTGTAACAATATCCTCAAATATTTCTTTCCGATTCGGGGTAACTTTAATGAACTTCACGGTCTCACGGATGTTTGTCAAGATTGGATCCAAATAGTCAATCCCCGCTTGGCATACCAAATTAAGGATATGGGCAGCGCACCGTTGATGCAAGAATTTTCCCTCCCCAAGCAACATATTCTTAGCAACCAGATTTTCCCTCAACATTTGGACCATTACTGCCATTGTTAGAGGCATTATCCAATGTTACGGCAAACAACTTGTCCTCAAAGTTCAATTCGCGGATGCATTTTAGAACCATAGTGAACATGGATAATCCAGTATGTGGTGTTTCTAGTGCATTGAATCTGATTATTCTCTTTTCCAACTTCCAGCGAGTCATTAATGAAGTGTGAGGTAATTACCATGTACCCAATAGTTTGATTGGAAGTCCATAAGTCCATGGTCAATGATATCCTTGACTTGGAAGCACCGAATAGCTCCTTCAAAGATTTTTTGTGCTCATCGAATGCTTTGGTGATATCATTCTTCAAAGTTTTTCTGGTTATCATGTGAAAGGATGGATTCAAACTAGCAACAAACTTCCGAAAGCCGTCATACTCAACAATGGACAGAGGAAACTCATGGAGCACAACCATTCTCACCAACATTTTTCTTGCATTGTACGGATCCCATTTCCACAAGCGGCTTACTCCATCCGGTGTCATGAGGGTTGCATTCATTTGACTCAAAGCTGCAACCACTTGTTTCCCTAGCTTTGCATACTGTTTAAGTGATTTCGCAACCCACTTGTTCCATGCCCCCGCTTTGCACTAATTAGAGCGCCGCAATGCTTGCACTCTCCTTGGGTTACTTCGCCATCAACATGTATTGGCGCAAATTCTCGCCAAGACTTAGATCTGAATTTCCTTCCTGGAGCAACTACATTTGACCCTTCAACGATGTCCTCCTCATCAAAATCTTCTTCTAGTTCATAGTCCTCATCTTCATCATCCTCATCTCCCTCGAATGGAATCTCTTCATCACGAACCTCATCATCCTCTTCGTTCTCATCCGTGAACTGCCAAAGTCTTTAGATTTTAATTTCTCCAAGTATCTTGACACTATTGCTGCACCTTCATCCATACAAGTGTATCGCACGAACTGAAATATTAAGCAATGTCGGAATATACACCGATTCTCTGCTTTCATACTAACTTATAACTAAAAGTTACGGAATAAAATTTACTAGTGATTAAAGCAAGATGGAGTAAGGAAACACGAGAGAAGTGATGATATGAACACTCATGCATATAAAATATTCGGCAGCAAGGAAACGAGAGAGAAGTGATTATGAAATGAACATGTATTACAGAGCCAACGCGGCTGATCCATATACATCGTGTTAATGTGTTAAATTGACTAGGACTCAAAAGACTTCCGAGTAAAGACTATGCATAATTTCAGGTACGTGTATCCAGCAAAGAACCATATTCATCTAGAACAATGACCCACAATAAATCTCAACCTTGTAGTTTTACGAGTCATGCAAAGCTCTATAGTTTGCACATCGACTTGCGAGACCAAAAGCGGGAAAAACCTACATTTGCGAACGGATGAGTAATGAGCTAGATATTTTATTACTAGAAGTTCTAGGTGATTACTAATATAAGCAAAACGCATGAGTAACAAGCAGAATCCATATCTCTTCATGTTCAAAAACAATCATGTGTACGTTTTGGATCAGTACTATAAAATGTCAATATGTCAGGCATAGCTAGTTGTCTTTAAAGAAATTACTTGATCAGCCTTAAGTTAATTTGTACCAAATCCTTGCGCATCTAATTGCAAAAACAAACTATACTGATGTTCAATAGCACTCACTTTCAAAATGTCAACTTAAACAAACCACTTATCTACAAGATTAGTGAGGTGCAAACAATAAAATTTCTAGCGAGACGATAATACGGCATGGATTGAGTAGAAGAAAAGGATGTCCTTTACCTGAGGTGGTCGCCGGCGCCAGGAAGGACCGCCGGAGAAGCGGCTGTACCTTCACGGGAGAAGTCTGCAGCCACCGACGCGCTCCACTGCTCCAAAATGAGGTAGGTGTTGGTTAAGGTCGGAGAAGGGGTGGAGGATCACCGGACCGCCGGGATGAGGGACAACGTCACCGTCGCTGTTGGGGATGCCGCCGGCGAGTCATCCCAAGGGGAGGAGATAGGGTTGGTACATCAGCAAGATTGAGAGAGGCAAGAACGCGCGGCGCGAAGGCGGAGGGTAGGCGAAGGCGGAGAGCCGGAGACACGACGGACGACGGCGGGCAGTCGGGCAGGTCGCCGGTAGCGAAGGCGGAGGGCAGGCGGCGCTCGTGAGGCGGAGGGCAGGCGGCGCTGGGCGTGAGGCCGTGACTCGTGAGGAGTTGTGCTAAGGTGAGGGTTAACCTTTGGGCTATTTGGACCGAACCTAAAAGACCATTTGGGCTTGGAGGTTAACCGTTCGGCCCACTGGGTTCTATTTTAGGTTAGGTTAACCTAACCATTGGTTAAACGGGAACCAAGTCCCATCGATAGCTGAATGTACGCTTGAGGATCAGGGTGATGGTAAGGTTAAGAAGAAAAGAGAGAGGTTGAACTCCGGATTGTATTGATGAACTTGGCCAAGGGCCAGAGGTTGAAGATGTACGGTACAAAATCTTCCTCTATTCACTCTTTGGATCGATCTCTGTCCGTCCCGCGCAGGGGTGTGCCTCCTCTCCTTACATACGGGAGATGTGGCTTACAAGGGAACAAACCCTAGTGGCATCTTTGATGACCTAACCTACTTTATAAAGCTTCTTTGGCCCCAGTGACGATGCTTCTGTCTTTAATTAGAGGCTGGTGACCTCGTCCGGTATCTTTTACGTCATCTTCTGCTTTGGAGTCAGGGCCTCGATTAAAGCTAAAGTGCTTCGCTCATCTTGTACTTTAGTACTTGAGGGAATCTTTGACCGGTGTGCCGACATGCTACAGTTGAGCCTATGCCGGATCTCCGGTACCTTTACCTATAAGCTCCGGTATCTTTGCCTTGGTGGTTAATACTCTCCCGCTCCCCGTACTCCGGCATACCCCTCCTGGGATATTGGAATGCACCGGTTTAGCGTTATTAAACTAAACTCTCAAGATCCGGATTAATCTCTAATCCTGAATGTTCTAGGACGTCGCCTAGAGGGGGGGTGAATAGGCGGTGTATAAAAACTTCTACTTGAGAGCTAAACTAGGCGGAATAAAACTACTCGTGTGTTTTCTAGTTTAGCTCAAGGCCTATCAACTAGGGGTTTGCCTAAGTCCTCCAACAACCTATGCTAGCATGATGAGCAACAAGGTGATAACAAGATAGGCATAGCATCAAGCATGATAGATATGACAATGTAAAACGCATAGGTAAAGGAGCTCAGGTTGAGAAGTAGCCGGTGCACGAGGAGACGATGATGTATCCCGAAGTTCACACCCAAGGGTGCTACGTCTCCATTGGAGCGGTGTGGAGGCACGAGGCACTCCAAGAAGCCAACTAGGGCCACCGTATTCTCCTCGAGCCTTTCCACCAAAGGAAAGCCTCGATCCACTAAGGGACTCTTGAGGGTGGTCACCGAACCCGTACAAGCTTGGGCAAACACCCAAGTATCAAGCTTGAGGCAACTCCACAACACGGAGGCTCTCAAGTACACGGCCACTAGAGGCAACACACACCACCAAGGAAACACACTCCACCTAGGATGCTAATGCGCCACACGAGGCTAACACCTCCACCAAGGAAACCAACTCCACCAAGGAAACACTACCACTAAGGCAAGAACACCACTAAGGTAACAAGGCCACTAAGGCAAGAACACCACCAAGGTAACGAGGCCACTAAGGCAAGAACACCACTAAGTTAACGAGGCCACTAAGGCAAGAACACCACTAAGGTAACGAGGCCACTAAGGCAAGAACACCACTAAGGTAACATGCCCTCTACGAGATCGAAACCCCGGAGAGAACCCAAACCGATGCACCTAATGCAATGGCTAAGAACACCACTAGGATGCCCAAGTTCTTCTCTCCCAAATTCCAACAAAGCTAGAAGAAGCTATTGGGGGAATAAGGGAGGAAGAACAAAGTGAGGAGAAACACCAAGAAACTCCAAGATCTAGATCTAGCAAGATCCTCTCACTTAGAGAAGGATTCAATTGGTGAAGCTCTAGATCTAGATCTCCTCTCTCCTTTCCCCCAAAAATATGCAACAAATAGTGAGGGGATCAAGAGGAGGAAGCAAGAACCCAAGGTCAACAATGGAGGAGAGAGAATGGAGGGGAAGGGTTGATTTGGTCGGAGGTGGAAGAGAGGTATATATAGGGGCCCAGAAATATAGCTGTTGGGGCTGAAAAACGGTCAGATCCGCGCCCAAAGCGGTACTACCGCTTGTTGAAGCGGTACTACCGCTCGCGCGAGATCTGCGCGTAGAACACTGGAAAACGCCCCAAATCGGTAGTACCGCTGCGCGGAACGGTACTACCGCTTGTGTCCAGATCGAAGAAAAGCAGAGGAGAGAGAAGCGAGTTGGGGCCATGCGGTAGTACCGGGCCCGGTACCGGCTCGGTACCGTAGCAGAGGTTACGGTACTATCGGGCCGCACGCGGCCTGGTACCGCTCCGAGTCCGATAAGCCCGGAAGGCTGATGCGGTACTTGGGCCGGTACCACCAGCGGTAGTACCGCCCGGCCCAAAAGCAATTTCCTTTTTCTTTTCTCAAATATGACGATACGGAAAACACGATATTTTGAGATAGGAAACTCAGAATGACATGAAACCAATTTTGCCGGAAAGAGGACGACGAGAGCTATCACTACAAAAAGTGAAAATATGGAAAAGAGTGGGTGATGATTTTCTCATGGTCATAGAGGTGTAACCTCTCAATATGGTATGTCGGGAAAATCATCACCCTCGCACATGCAACATGCGATGCATCCGGAATCCGATTCCGATGAGCTAGAGCTTGTCATGAGAATGAACACAAGCTCTCGAACATCTCATGGATAAGAACCAAGAACAACCAAGAAACACGATGCAATGCATGCAAGGTTTGAGCTCTCTCCGATGATACGACCAACTATCCTATCGAGCACAAACCTAGTCCTTGCGCGTTCTTCTCGAGTCGGCAAGCTCCGTCTTCACTCTTCATGATTGTACATGCCACCGTCTTCCTTCAACATACACGCCACCGTCTTCTTCCATCTTCAACGCCGTCTTCTCTCTTCATCTTCAACGCCGTCTTTGTCTCTCTTCGACACCATCTTCATCATTGTACTCTGTCTTCTCCATCTTACAACCTTGAGACCAACATGGCTATGGACTTGACCTAAGATTGATTCTCAATGCAACCGTTAGTCCATAGGGATTGTCATCAATTACCAAAACCACACATGGGGTAAAGGACATGTTCTTACAAATCCGGTATACAAATAATATATTATGGCATATTTGCCATACTCTTGGCCTACCGGGACCATCCCCGACAAGAATCATGGTAAAACATTAATTTAGGTAAAGGCATGGAAAGATAAGTGAAGAATAGTTTCTTAATTATAGCTTGTTCATTGATTTATTGTGGAATAGGTATCCATATGTTGTAGCAAGGAACACCATATTATGATCCCTTAGAACATGTGGTAATTGATCCACACTTAATGTGTTATTGCAATGAACCTACTCCTGCTTGATCTAACCCATAGATCAAACCACTTCTACCGAAAACAACGTTTTGGCAATGGTCACGCTGAAGTTTATAGCGTTTGACTTGATGACCGACTTCAATTTCATCAATTTAAGTGAATCTTCGATCACTGTGACAAATTTTATTTAAAAGCATGAAAATTCCCTAGAGTTTTTATACATGAATGCAATCCACACATGCCTCTCTTGTACCCTCAAAACCTTGGACTGGGATGTTACACCAAGCCGTTGCACTGCTCTTCTCAAACTGCATACGGCGGCGGCGCTCGCTCTCCCATGCTCCAGTTCGCCGATGCGCCGCCCGCAATAGATCAACGCTCACCTCCTTCTTCCCCAGAGTTGTGCAACGATGACGAGTTGTGCGGCGCCTCCTAGCGCACCACTGCCTATGCTTCCAAGCGTGAGGTACCCTTATCTGCAGCGCGACGTCGACGTTATCTTCCACACGATTTCAAAGAAAGTATGTTGTATTTCTTTTTATATGTGTTGTTTATCGGGCAATCCAGGATTACCCTAACCCGAATTATCGGGTACCTGAATTATCGGATCTAATTTTATTTTGTATAAATATTAAATGTCATTTTTAAATCCTGAATTTACCCATTCCAAATTTTCGAAAAATCCCGAACGGCCAGCGTGGATCCCAAAACCAAACAAATGCACCCTATCACGGCCACGGGCTCCACCCCGGACCCCAGACGTGTAGTATGAAACCCGGTTTTGCGCCGTCCGTTCCGACTTTCAAGTCCGGCGTCGTGTAGCTCATACAGGGAGCTGCTGCTGCTTTCCCTTCCCTTCCACACACCCCACTCCACCCCCCAACCGCAACCACACCTCATCAGCTCCCACCCACCTCCACCGCCCCTCCCTTCTCGCGAGCCAGATCTCGCCGCGACCGCCCGCAGCAGCGGCCAGATCCATCCACGTCCGGCGGCCCGCCTCGCGAGGATCATCCGTCCGCCGCTCCCCCACGACCCCGCGGACACGTCCCTCGTCGGATCGGTGAGTTGCGAAATGGCGCTACGTGCTTCCGAGTTTTTTTGGGGGATTTTTGCTGGTGGCTTTGTCTGATCCACGGTGGTTCGATTCCTCGATGCAGTGGGTGTGTGCTCGCGTGCCCCGAGGCATTTCCGGACGGCGGAGAGGAGCTCGGAGGCGATCTGAGAGGGAGGGGCGCGCGGTCCCATTTCGTGCACCTCTGGGCTGCGATCCGTTCACCGGCTGCAGATCCGCGAAGGTACCCTCCGATCTCTAATAGATCTACGCGTCCGCAACTATCTGCTCTGCATCTGCATCAGTATGGTTTCGTTTCATGTAAATGGACCCGCGCGGGGAGCAATCCCTGCTATTCAATAAAAAAAAACTGCTCTGCATGGTACAGTTTACCAATTCAACGCTGAAAGCGTAGTTCTGTGTGTGCTCGTTCACTCCAAAGTCGATGCTTTTGTCAAGTTCTCACCGTTGCCTAGCTCCCTAATGAAATTGCCAATGTCTGATGTGCGTCCCATTTGTTTGGCACCAGGGCTCGTCCGACCCGCCACTCTGACAATTCGTCTGGCCATGGAGACTCTGGTCATCTCGCAGCAGCAGCAGCAGCGCAGCCACCACCACCACTCCGGCCGCCGGAGGAGGCCATCGCCGCACTTCTCATCGCCCCACCCCATGCGCGGCTACCAGGCCGTCAACTGCCGCGCCTTCCACTCCAGCGTCAGCATCGGCATCCTGCCGTCCCCGCCCACGCCACCACCATCACGCCCCACACGGAACTACTCCCCGGAGCCCAAGACCCCGAAGCAGCAGCAGCAGCTGCACAACGGGAAGAAGCGCAGCCGAGCTATCCCCATCACTCCATCAGGGTCTCCTCCTGCCGGTCCCGAGCTCTGGGCCGGCCCGGCATACTCCAACTCGCCGCCGCCCAGCTCACTGCCCATACCCAAGTTCTCCTCCCTCCACCAGAAGCGCAGTGTCTCGCTCGAGTTGCCACCTGCTGACCGGTCCGATCATGTCGAGCTGCTTGTGCATGCCAAGTCAGCACCTTCCACACCCACTGCCGGCTCAACTCTGGGCTTCTTTGGTGACGACGACACTGCCATTGCGACGGAGAATCTGAGGAGGATCCTCCATCTGGATATCGCCTAGCACTCAATCATGGGCGTCACCGTGTACATAGGTCATCAGCAGCTAACCTTGGTACTGTGTATAGAGTAACTTAGAATAGCAGCAGCCTTCCACCTAGGTTCTTCTTCATCACTAGTACTACTGTTAGGTGGGTTAGCAAGCATATCAAGACTCGTTCGAAACTGCTGTCAGAAGGGTGTGGTGGTGGTGGTGGAGCCTATTGGGGTGGATGAGAACACAGCAGTTTCTGAGTCACCTTTGTAGCTTCTAGTCACCTCTATGGTTCCAACTCTCTTTAGGTATTAGATCTTCATTTCCATTCATCATGATCCCATAGTGGTAGTAGTCTGCATGATCCTAGCTAGTAGGAAACTGCACCTGGCAGGGGTAGGGTAGTAAGGTAGTATTGTTCTCTTGTCAGATAACTGGAGTTTACACTCTGGTATCTGTTCCTGTGCTACAGTCTAGGATATCTGCATCTTATATTCTTCTGATACATACATTCTGCCTCGCCATCTTGACACTATTCATCCCGACTTCTCCGGTGCTCTGCAAAGAACACCAAGATCTCTCCTCACTGGCTCTTCTGTATTTTTTGAATGAAGAGGCTCAGTGGTGATTTCAACAAGTCCCCTCACTCATCCGTCTACTAACTTCTATCTCTGCACCTCCTCTCCCACCTCAGTTTGTTTCATATGTAGCGTGTCCAATCCCCTCCCCTGCCATGGAATCTTCATTTCACCCATAAACTCAAGTTCATCTAGCAGCAGGGATGCGCTTCTTCTGTCACCCTGTATAGTTCATGGTCCCTGTTCATGTTCATGGAACATGTTGAGGATTCGGTTTCTGTTGGCATGTTTGATAAAGGATGTGAGACTCCAGATTTCAAAGACCTGCAAGAGTACAAGCAGTGATATGGTAATTACACGTCTACTGCTAGCTTAAACCTTACGCTGTTGTTTTTTGGGCAGTACTAATCACATTTCTGTTTTGTGGTGCTGCAGGTTTGCTTCTCCAGTGCAACATCATGGGACATGTATCTGGGGTTCAGATTGCCTAAGCTCTAAATCTAGGTAATCATAAGTTTCCTGCTCTTTTAACATATGCTGTTGATTTTTTCTTCGAGAATGGCTGTTGATTTTTTTGGCTAATAGTAATGTTATTTCTATTTTGTGTCCTTGCAGGTTTGCTTCTCTGGTACAACTTCAGGGTACATGTACCTGGGTTTCAGATTTCCTAAGTTGTAAATCTAGGTAATCACAAGTTTCCGGCTCGTTTAACCTTATGCTATTGATTTTTTTTGGTTATTACTAATGTCATTTCTGTACTCTGTTGCTGCAGGTTCGCTTCTCCAGCGCAATTTCATGGTACATGTACCTGGGGTTCATATTTACCGAAGTTTCAATAAATCTAGTTGCTTGTTTCCTTCGTAGTTAACAAGCATCAGTTCAGTGCAGCATATGCTAGACTGATCCTTTAATGTAATGCCTACTTGGCTAGCTTTTTCTGGTACTGTTTAAACTAATCAGTATATGGTTAGTGGTGTTTCCCTTTATTAGTAGATGTTGCTGCTTTGTCAGCGTGCTGTTTCAGCACAAAAAATGCTAGTCCTTTATATCAGTGTTAATCATGTGTCGTAAAATCTTTGTTGTTGACCATTGTGAAGACTAGTCATGTTTTATAATCTAGTTAAACAGTTGGTTCTTATGGCTCAGCTTTTCATCTGTTGTGTGCATGTGGTTCTCCATCATCAAGTGACCTACGGCTAACGTAGTCACGTGATCTATGAAACGCTTATGGTATTGGGAAGATGTTTGAGATGTTTTTTGTTTATAAATAATAAAGTCACTCTGACCTTGCTAAAGAGGCACGGAGCATTCTTTTTTGTCGGCTGGCTTGGGAGGATACTCTCGGCCACAATCTGAATTGTAAGAATGAAACTGACAATCAGAATTGCTTCACTCCCCAATGGGTATGGTGATGAGAAGGGATTTGGTGTTTACCCAATTTTTAGAGCATCTCTAGCAGACATCGCAAACCCAAAATACACGTGTCTAGGCCATCCAACCTCCAAACAAAACCGGAAGAATCATCTCAAATGTAGCAACATAATCATACAAATAGTTTGTTTAAAGTACTCAATCATACATGAAACGCGACACTAAAAGAGGTTCAAACATCACATCATCAAGGAGGAGAATACTCAAAATACAGGTATCCAGGCCACCCCAAAACGTAATGCGGCCCGACTGTTTTTCAACCTCCAAACAAAACCGAAAAATCTTCTCAAATGTAGCAACATAATCATGCAAATAGTTTGTTTAACGTACTCAATCATACATGAAACACGACACCAAAAGAGGATCAAACATCGAGGAGAATGATCAAGCATCACCGTCAGTTGTCGGCGTATCGACATGGCTGCTACCACTCGCCGTAGTATCATCACCACGGGCTTTCATCATGGTAGCCATGGCCGCGCGTGTAGCCTCCCTCCTTCGTGCCAAGATCTCCGTCTTCGCAAGATTCCACATTCAAGACGGGCCTCATCCATCTTAGTCGGGTTCATCATCATAGTCGCATTCTCCGCCGCTATGAGGTCCGCCATGGCCCAGTTTTTCTCGGCGCGTGCTCTCCTCTCCTCTCCTCGATGTCGGCCTTGCGCTTTGCATCCTCCCGGAGCATGCTCCATTTTGCCTCCTTCTCCTTGTTCTTCGTCTCCATCATCTTCGTTTTTGCCTCCAAAGTTTTCATCACCAACAATTTTTTGGATTTGACCATAACATCTATCTTGAGAGACAATGTTGCTGCCTCTCCTTGTTTTTTGATCTTGTCCTTGGTCATCTTTTCTCCATCCCGCCTCTTGGTCTTCTTGGTATCAAGCACATCATCCTCTTCCACATCCTCCAACTCGACAAGCTTATGCCTCGGTGGTGGCGCTTCTTGCTCCCTCTACTTCCATTTCGGATTGTGATCAAGAAGGGTATATCAATGACGGAATGTAAATGGCTTGCCCTTCAACCTGTGCGCGATAGCATCCCAATTGCCGGCGTTGGTGTCGCTCGGTGGCGAGTTACTCACACCCTCAATGCAACCGGCCCACCGGCAGCACACCATCTTGATACTATCCCATCGGCCTTGAAGTGAACGGTAGGAGAGGGTTGGAGTAGAGGAGAGAGGTGGCATCAATTGGAAGAACTTGTTCTCGATGCGTTCCCAATACCTATTGCAGGTTTGATCGGTGTCGGTCACGGCATCCATCGATACCGCCTACCAAGCCCAGATCAAGATCACGTCCTCAAATTCGGTGTAGTTGCTGGAACGGATCGCTCTGCCCTTCGCCTTGGCCACCGCCCATCGAACGTCCCCTCTTATATCTCTTCCAAGTCATCTTCCTCATCGCCGCCGGCGTCATCTTCTTCCCCAAACTCATCGCTCTCGAGTCCCTCCTCCAAGCCGTCGTTGTAGTCACCATAATCCCCAAGCGGAGGCGAATCAATGTCGACGGAAGCCTCGTTGAGCATGTTAACGTAGGACTCCGGCGCAACATCAACGATGGGACTTTCGTCGACCACCTTGTGTGCAACAGCCAATGCTGACGACGCCTTCGCCGTCACTGCCATCAAAGCAGTCAACGACGCCATCTTGGCTGCGGCTGGCTTCTTCGCAGCGGGTTTCCTCTGCACCGGCTTCTTCTGCGCCGGTGGCTTGTTGCCCGATTGCTTCGCCCGCTTGGTCGGAGCGGGAGGGGCAGCAACAGCGGGAGGGGCGGCGACGACGTGCTTCCCCAGCCGCTTCCGCTTGCCTTTGGGGTGGGCAACTTGCTGCGGGGCGTCGACCACGAGCCCCTCGGTGGCGGCTGCCGCAGCGGCGCTAGATCCGGCTGCAGTGGGTGGAGACGATCCGCGCGGCGCGGCCTAGCCCACGAGCAGCGGTGGGTTGACGGCGTCCATCTCGGTGCGAGCGCGCCGCTGTGGTGGCCGGAGAGGGGCGGATGCGGCGGAATCGGGGGTGGTTGGTGGGGTGGAAGCGGGAAAGGGAGGAGCTTCGCGCCAACGCGTGGGAGAAGATGGGGTTCACACTCGCACAACCTCGCCAGCCCGAGAACTTGGGATTTCCACGGCGGGAAACTGGATGACCCGGATTTTTTTTTGGTTTGGGGGTCCGATGGCCTTTTTTCCGCCCAAAACCGGAAAACATCGGTTATTATACGGATGGAGGTCCAATGCGGTGTCTGCTAGAGATGCTCTTACTTCCTCTCAAATACTTTTCCGTAAAAATACACTAATATGACGGAGAGTTTTTGATCTATGCAAAAAATGTGAGGATGGAAGGGAATGTCTTGGGATTATTTTATTCAAACTTGAAGAAGTAAAGAGAAAGTGAGGATTTTCAAGGATTCGAAATAATCCCCTCCCGATCCCCACAAATACTAGAAGTAAACAAGGCCTCACTGTGTTGCAAGCAACAATCCTGCTTGTCGCTTCCCACTCTGCACAAACCGTAAGACAAACAGAATTACTCCACTCTGTTGCAAGCAATAAACCTTCTTGGCGCTTCGCACAAACTGTAAGCAGGGTAGAGATCGACTAGATTCGACTCTAGCTTGAAGAAACAGCACACACGTAATGGATAATCGGTAGATTGTCATTGGATGAAGGAAGATCGCACGCATGTAGCAGGGAATCGACAGGGAAGATGAGGACCAGACGGCAGGCATCATCACATCATCTGAAAGAAGAAATGTGATTCAGTTCGTCGTCTTGAGCTGAAGTTTCAGCGAGACTAACCAATAAACTACCAATGCAGCCTCAATCTAGCTGAGACTTATTACTTCACTACATACTTGAACCCCTGGCTGAGATTTATTACAGTACTTCACTACATTACATACTTGAACCCCTGGCTTATTGGCGATCAATGCAACACCAGCTCAAAGAGAGTGATCACTTCTCATCCGCGTCGTCGATCTTGTACGGGACTCATTTTCTAGATGGCATATGGCAGCGCCGATTTCATCCATCGCCGGTGGCACACCCTTCGTGCGACGTGATCGCTCACTTCGCTCCGCCTCGTCTCACTTAGACCGCCGCCGCCGGAGCAGCATCTGCCGCATGCCGTCGGCGACCCTGAGCGCGGGGTCCTTGCTCCTGCACCAGCCGCGGCAGAAGGCCATGTGGTCCTCCAGCGCCTCCTCCATGCCCCTCTTCCTCCCCTCCTCCCTCACCGCCTCCGAGCACAGCCCGCACAGCCACCGCCCGCCGAAGTCTGCCTTCACGCCCACGATGTAACCACGGGTGCAGTCCTCCCTTAGCTCGCAACACTCGCACTTGGCCGACTCCACCTCCATCGCCATTGATGGCCTCCTGGAGATCAGCGTGGAGTGGTGGAGCAAGGGTGTGGGAGAGAGGCAGAGAGTAAGTGTTAACGCACGCACGCGCCCTCTGTGTATTTATGGAGGGAGAGACTTCTGGAGTTGCATCGATCACCCAAAGTGTCTGGAGTCTACTTTTTAGTGGCACTCTGCCATTGGCTTAATTTAGCTTGATTTGGGTACTGCTAATCAGCTCACTTATGGAAAGTTCTCGCAGAGGTGCAGCATGCTGCATGATGTGATATCTGGGATGTATACTTTCCTCGTGAACACGGCACTCCCTCCATCCATAATAAATGTCGGAGGATTAGTACAATTTTCTACTAAATCTCGACATCCCTCCGATCTATAATAAGTATCGGGGAATCAGTATAAAGTTAGTATGAATCGGAGGGAGTAACTTTTTATCCCATGACCAACTCACACCTTGATTCAGCTGGAGTAGGTGTTTCTGATAGCTTACTTCGGTTACCATGAATATTAATACACTGATCTTTCGTTTTTGTCAAATTTGTACAAGAATCTCTTGGAATGTAAGTCCAGCGCGAAATGAGTAGGAAGACAGGAGCACGAGCATCAAGGGGATCTCTGCCATATTCTTGTTCCCTGTGTGCTCCATAAAGCTTGAACAGAAACCTTACGCAACAACTTACTCGCTGTCGACAGATCTAGGACCACCTAGCAAAAAAATTCTCCTCATATCCAGTGGCGGAGCGTGACAAAAAGCAAAGGGGGGGCTGAATTTTTTTTTGGCCCCAAATCAAGTCTTCACGCCGGACAGATATAGGGGGCGAATGTCGCGACGCTCCTAGGAGACGCACAATCTAGCGACGGTGATGCATTTTTTGCAAAACAAACTAAAAAAATTCAAAGTTGCTAGGGCTTACCTGGATTTTAGCCTTGCAACTTTTATTTTGTGTCGTGCCGAGGTTTTCTAGAGCAAACTTTTCCCCAACATAATTTTCCATAATTTTTACAGGTTCACATTAATTTTGCTGTTATTTCATTTGTAACATTAAGAGATGATTTTCAAGCTTGAAAATGCACTTACTTTTCTGATTTACACAGAAGTCTACATACCAAGCAAGAGAGGATTTTTTTTTTGGCAAAAATCCACCGATGCCAAGCAGCGATATGCTGATATCTTAATTTTCTATGGAATTGGCATACTAATAACGACTTATAGTTTTATTTGTAATAGAAGAGGATGAGCTAACCTCAATGATGGGCAAGGAAAAAAATGAAGAATCATACCATAAACCAAGGCTCGAGGTTGAAAAAAATAACCTACTGGCCATTGCGGTCAGAGGAACACCAGACAACAACCTACAACTAGTATTAAATTGAGCACTACGCATTGGGTGGCTGCTCTCTGCTCTCTTCTCCTTGCTGCATTGTGGCATGATTGAAAAGTACTACTCCGTACGAAACAATAGCTTGCCAGTACTAGTAGTGCATGTAGCGCATGTAGCAGGGAACATCGATGCAGATGCGATGAAAATTATTCCAAGTCGCGCTTTTGGAAGGTGGGGCTGCCGCCCAGTATCGCCTCCAAGGCGCTCCGCCTATGCTCATATCCCTTCTGCTAGATTACGGTCACTGTTCATAGTACGACACAACTGGCCTTGTCGGATCGGTTGTTTCGTGGTCGATTCGCACTCATGGCCCATGATGAATTAACACTCATCCGCTCAACTTGTTAATCAATCGTCAGCCCTTCGACAGATCAGTTTAGCTTGGACAGAACTGAGTGCTAACTCCGTGGTAGGGGCAGCTTGAACCCGCATGAACTGTCCATGGACTCAGCACTCAAGCTGAGTGCCAGTAATGCAGGACCCTACCATCCGTGCCAGGAGCTACACACAAGTTTTGGGGATCCTGCCTGTTTGGACATGATGTGTGTGTGAGCTAACTGACTGCACAAGTGCTACTGCATCAGGTAGCCTCAACTCTCAAGTGTATATCACAGGTGGGTTTGTGTACTCTGTACTGGGTTATTAGCTGCTAAGGTTGGTGATACTTTATGTTGGTGTCAATTTGTACAACTGGGTTGATCAATGGAAAGGGGGAACTTGAGAAATCCAGCTGTGAGTTTGATGATCTCTGAACATCAATAATACCGTTGCTTGTTGTCCTAGGCAACTGTACCATGAACAAGTAAAACGAAAATTGTGATGTGATGAAGTACATTGCAGGACGCTGGACGCGAACAAAGACTAGCTAGTTCCTTTTTCGTAAGATCAACTAGGCAACTGTGTATCTGTTGCTTTAGAGCTAAACACGATAGGGATACCAACGCTCTTCATGATCCAATACAACTGTTAGTATCTCTAGCCTCACTTTCATGAAGAAGAGGATGACACTAGGAGAGTTGGGGCAATTTTCGTTGGTTTATTTCACACACATCTCACACAATGCCATGCCATACTGAGGGCACGGGGGTACAAATTTATAGCTGCTAGCCAGCCAAAATATGCTAGTCTAAAGATGCTAACTGCCATTCCTTGATGTCTCTGAGTTCTTGATGCCTCTAAAAGCAGTCAAGGATCAGGGATGCTATCCTATCCTAACCACCTGTCCTTCACAAAGGGTCATGTGTGTGCTGCAGTCCACAAGGACCATGTGCTGCAGCAGCTCCACAAAGACCAGAATACAATGACTTATTCATCAACAACTACATCGGTTTAGAGTTCCATGAGTTCATTGCCTCCTGGCATCTTTGATTTACTGTTCACAAGGAGCTGAAGAAGCAATGATGGAAAGGAAGACGACAAGGAACCAGATAAAACAAATGCCAATTGCTAATGACCACCACCCTTCTTGTATGTGAGCTCTCAGAGCCCCTGTATATGTTCATTATGAGATCGGACAAGACCATACTGCTCCATATATTCTCTTACCATGTTGGTGCCTTGGTGGTTTAGCAAAGTTATACTAGACCACCGACACTTATTAAAAATCGGAGGGAGTACATTAATGATTTGTTCACAAATGGTCGTTGTCTCTCCTCCATAGGAGTAGATGCCAAACACCAAGTTCTATCGGATACTGGTTGCCACGTGAGAGCCACATGAGCCTGCCCTCTGCCATGTACTAGTAAACACGATCTCGTTTCTAACTACATCGTCATATGTTGATATATACCTGAAACACGAAGTACGGAACTGAAGCTAAAAATAGTCTACGTTAACTCTTGTTGTTTACGCGGTCGCCTAGGGCGTACTACTGCTCTACTACTTGCTTGATTCCTTCATGAACACAACTAGACCCTTCACACGATGCTAAGTAGCACCTAGGAGTATTTATTTTTGTCCAAATGTCAGACGCAACGATAGTTTCCTGTTACCTGTAAATGAACCAACAATTCTAGCCTGATAGAAACCACATGACCTCAGGAGTAAAACAGGATATAAACACAAACAGCACATGCGAAGACAATTACATTCAGATTTCTTTTTAACAACAGGGACATAGTAGCACGTCCACCCATCCAACACAGTCAGCAACATCCAGTTCACGACGGCTTAATAAACAAGGAAATTCAGCAGACACTAGAGACATTCAGAATTAGCGAGGCTGAGTTCAACCCTTCGAGAGCAAAGAGAGGAGAGATGCCCGGGAAGTTTAGCTCCACGAGGGTGATCCCCAGGTTATTCTACAAACGGCAATGACCCTTACGAAAAGAAAAAAATAGTTTATCACCCATAAGGGGCGACTACGAGGCTGGTTGGGTTAGTCAGTCCCAGCCTGTCGCAGGGATGCTCGAGACGTCGCCCCAACCAGGAGGAAAGGTGTACTTCTGCACATATGCGGCGTCAACCGCACTGTCGTCGTTGGCTGAGTTCTGGCCAGGCTGCACGTCATCCGGCCCAGCCTCTTCCTCGACCTGCTGCAGTGTCTCCTCCTGAGGTTCTGCTCCTGCGTTGGGAGCTGAATGGTAGTCCTCATCTGGCCTGTCGGACCATTCCAACACCTTTTCGGTGGAAGATGGGGCGCTGCCATGTCTGAAGCCACGGTCAGAGGGTTCTTGGTTGTACTCCCACCCAGCAGCAGGTTGGTCTCGGGTGTCACTGTATCCTGAATATCCGAATTCTTCTTCTGGTGGCGGAAGTGGACATCCTTGATAAGAACCATTGTCTGCACAGTACCTCAGGAGCTTATCCCAGTACCGATCCTGCAGCACCGCTTGTTAGTTTCATCAGAAACAGAAAAGGGGCATGATGTAGAAAGAAAATAACTAGTACTACAGCAACACACCTTAGTGATAATGTGAGGGTTTCCTACTATGATGA
The DNA here is from genome assembly GCF_022539505.1 of Lolium rigidum. NCBI lineage: Eukaryota > Viridiplantae > Streptophyta > Magnoliopsida > Poales > Poaceae > Lolium > Lolium rigidum. Next base: position 26,186 of record NW_025900264.1, read on the forward strand.
GCAATGACTTCGCACGAGTTATTGCAACATTGAACCTTCGGTAATTGGTCAGGAAACCAAGATTGAAGATCTTGTCATTCTCATTATGCTTTACCGTTGACCTGACTGTTGAGATGATAATTATTTCCCTTTCTTGGCCCTGGAATTGTTCAACACTTCCGACTCTCAGGTCAGGCATCTCAAATGTCTCTAGGGCCCTCTTTATCTTGACAACTTGTTGACGATATGGAGTAATGACCCCGATATCAGCTTCACGGACTTCACCATCCCTTGTAAGAGTCCTGATGATATTTACTACTTTACTAGCTTCGATTCTGTTGAACCATGATGGGTTGTTGCCTTCTCTTTCATCACATCCCTGAATTCCAACAAAAAGAACAGGGAATGACTTGTTGGGAAGACCAATGCAATCGTAGACAGATGGCACTTCATCTCCCTTGCAAGCAATCAGTTCACTCCCGTAGAAAAGCTGCGATGGTAGCTCTAGGATTGCTGGATGACACCGGTAGTTCCTCAGTAGCTTGGTCACATAGTTAGGGTCCTCCAAATGGTACTGCTCAAAGTCACACAACAGCCTTTGCAGATACGATGTCCCCAAACCATCCTTATCCGCTTGTTTACAGAAAACAACCGGCCCTAATTGCATAGGATCTCCTGCTAACACAACAACGGTGTCTCTTCCACAGAAGGCCGACACAGGAACCATTGCCTCTGGTTCAGAAATTTGGCTAGCCTCATCCAAGAAAATGTGTGTGAAATGCCCCCGGCGAATACCCTCAGCCTGTAGGGTTGATGAATACATGTAGGTTGATATAACTATCCTGTACCGCATTAATGCTCGCATTGGAGGGCACTTGAACACCGTATCTTCAAAGAAGCAGAACCGGATAAAATCAGGATTAACATCATCGTATTGACGACTAGGAGCATTTAGCCTAAAGATATCACTTGGGCGGATCAGATAGCTAGCAGATAGCAGTTTTTCCAATATATGGTCAGCAGCGCTATTGGAAGCAGCACATATGAGAACATTTGCCCTCCTATTGGATGTATAGAGCTGCAAAATGGCCTCAACAAGGGTCATGGTTTTGCCAGTTCCTGGAGGTCCATATATCAAGTATGGTGGAACCCCTCGGCAGCCAAGTATCATCCCGACTGCATCAGCTTGCTCAGTGTTTATGTCAGGATTCAGGGGTTTAAATGGAACCTTCTTGACACTTCTATAACGGGATTGGGAGGGAAACAGAATGTCAGGTCCAATAAGTTCTGCCTCGTGGACAGACTTGTATTGCCTTCTCATGTTCAATCTATTATATGTGAAGCTAGCGTCATACTTATTCCTGTCATGGTGAGCGTTGTGAAACGAATCATCAAATTTCAGAAATATCTCATCAGCTTCAACCTTGTGAATGAAGCCCTGAAGAAGAACAAATCATGATTCATGAATATCAATTGAAACTGATTTTTTTTTTTGTAAGAATGCCCAACAGATATTTGAATGCCAAAGAAAAAGGCACTAACTTGATAAGGCCTATCATTACTTCCAGCATGTCTGGCGACTATATAGTCTCCACTGATTAGTGAAGGCCTTTTTTCTGCCAATCCAAGGACCTCAAGAGACAAAAAACCATTACCCCTCCTTCTCATTGAGACACCCTCCATGTTATATGTTCTCATCTCCTCCTGCGAGTGGGTATCTCAAGTTAGTAAACAAGGATAGAAGCTTTACATTTATGACTACTACTACATGTGTTACCTCCAAATTAATTTCTTCCATGACTAAAAGAGTGCTAAAGAATTTCGCATAGTTTCTGATGCTCAGCTCTTCAGATAGGACATCAGGTCTCTGTTTACACTCAATGAGCTCACGGACTTCTACAGGTATTGCATACTGAGGTAACTTATACTTGAATCCTTGGGTGTGCTGCCGAACCGGCCGGGTACCTGGCACAAATGTAGAACACTCAAATTTCTTTCCTTGACTGCCACGTCCTCTGGAATAAGGTTTATCAGAAAATAAGGCCTTTGAAACATTATCATCAGCCAATAGAAAAGCCACACGCTCAATCTTCTCGTCCCCAATATCAACATGCACTATTGATGTATGTAAACCAATTTCTTTTGGCATACAGGACAGCCAGATTGTTAAAGTTTGCCCAGGCTGAAGTGTACGATCTTCCACAGAAGTCAAACCAAGAAAAGCCTTCTTTGCCTCTTCATCAGCATCATTAGTCGGTGGTGTCATCATGGACAGCAAATAACTATCTTCTGGATTTGAGGAGAAAATTCTAACACTCCACAAGTTTACAGGTTCGGATGAGGTATTCTCTATGCAAATAGTATCTGCGGATGTTTCTCCAACAAGGACAGATTTAGGCTTGCCGTTCTCGAAAGGGAAAGGAGTCGTAACAACCACAGGACCATCATCAGATTGATAATCCTGAAAAGTGTTATCATTCTGATAATCGATGAACTCAACTTCTGGCTTATCACCAGCCACTGAAAATTCCTCATCCGAATGATACCCCATCTTGAATCCTGATGTATCAAAAATATCGAAACAAATTAATAGTAGTCCATTGAGCAAAAAGGAACACTTTTTACTTAAGTTTGCAATAACAAAGCCACTCAGGGTCCTCAAAAGACCAAGATAATATGGTTAACGAGCATATAATTATTTATTATTTTTCTGCAATGTACGAGAACTGGTATCATAACCAAACATCACATATAACATAGTTATCTTAGATAACAAAGGAAAGAGTTTATATTGTTTTGGAACAGCATGCTTTTATTTTTATCCGTGGAACTTATCTAGGAGCTTCAGAAATTCACGAACAAGAGCAGTGATGAGCGTTCAAGCACGGGCGGGCGGCTAGGATAACGCTACACCCTGCCAACTGAGCAGCGACCACCCCTCGACTGTGAACTGATTACTTTCCACACATAAGGGTATGTGCACGTGAATATGAATTTCTGTCATTTAGTTGTACTCGCTATAATCCACATCCATAGATACAAATTCCCACTTGTTAGGCATACCGAGTCATTTTGTGAGGACAATATTTTCCTTCTTTGTGCAAGACACATCATGGCAAGGAAAGTAGGGAATTACACTACACCGTGTCATATTTAAAAGCGTATGACTCTTAACATCCGCATGAGAACAGGGTTGGCGGGAGTGGCGTCGACCGCCCGACCCACCCAGTCTAGAACTCAGATGCCCACTCCTTGCAGTGAAGGCTAGGTCTCCTGACCATAATTAGAAGGGGGGGAATCTAAAACCCCTATCATTCCACTACTGCTTATATCCTAAAACAGCAAGACTGGATTTTTCAATCTGTATAGCCTGGAACGGCATAAACCGACTAGGACAGATATCTCCCTGCGGCCATATCACAACATAGAACATACTGTGCTCCAGCCTCCAGGCCGGATCTAGAAGGTGTGCCGGTGTGCAACCGAGAAATCATCGAGGCCAATTGGGGTTTCTGACAAATCGCTGGATGAAAACAAGGTCATACCTCAAAGCCCAATCGGCAAAGGCTGCGGAGACGGCAGGAACGGCTGTCGCCGACTAGTAAACGGGCGTGAGGGGCGGGGGTGTTTGGGTGGGTGGGGGCGCAGGGCGGGATTCAACCGTAAGGTACGGCAAGACGGCAGCTTTAGGGCAGGCGGTGGCCGTTGGCAGACTACCGGAGAGATTCGGACCGGCGGCGGCGCGGCAGATCAGCACTGAGGAGGAAGAACGAATTTAAGGTACGCGGGAAAGAGGGGTAATGGATCAACTCGAGATGCTGAGTAAATCACGAAAAAAAAGAGAAGAAAGGGGAAGAATCACCTCTGCCCTAGGGGACGCAGGTCGGAGAATCCGGTAGGCTGACGATCGGAGAGGCAAGAACCGCGCCGGATTGGATTAGACCTGGGCCGAGGCGGCGGTTGGAGTAGCCATGAGCGGGTTTATGAGGGGGTTGGCTCTGAGCCTCTGAAAAGAAGGAACACTTCCAAGTTATCGCGAAGAGTCTGTCAGGGGATCTTCCTCATGAAGCCTGGCTTTGATGATTTCCCTTCAGGTTGGTAAGCACATTGAAAAACGTTGGACTGGGAATGGACGGACGAGATAAGCTCCGTGGGTAGTACAATGCACAAACTTTTAAAGAGATGGATGAAAATTAGAGTTTGTTGCTACCCATAGTCACGGTTGATATAGTGTGCCTTGTTGTGCACCAAAATATTAAGGGCATCTCCAGCGGCGCGACGCAAACGGACGCTGAGCGACCGTTTGTGTCCGCCGTGACCGGAAATGCGTCTGGGGCCTGTTCCAGCGGGGCGACGCAAAATGACCGGGCCGTCCGCGGATGCGCCAGGTTTGCGTCTCGGCGAACGCTGCGCGGACGCGTAAAGTGTCCGCTCGGTCCTCGCACGGGCCCGCCTGGCAGCGGCACAACTGCTTCGTCTTCCGCGGCATTACTTCTGGGCGGCGCACTGCAGCCTTTGCAGGGGCCGCGTTAATGGCGTGCCTCAGCTTCCGCGAGCGTGCGCAGCTAGTAGGCGTTGCACTGGCAGGCCATTGAAGGCGAGATGGCGTCGGAGCCTCTTAAAAGGGACGCTGCCGGCGCCCATTTCCCCGACCAAAACCATTGACAAATCCTACAGTATCAACCACACCGACGCCATGGGGAAGAATGCTAGCCGTTCCGGAAGACGAAGAACGACCAGGAGGCTAGCGGCTCGCGTTCCGGCAAGAAGGCACGGGTCGGCCGGTACGTCCGCGTTGACCTCGCGCGGCAGCTGTGGGAGGAAAACCGGCCGGTACCATGAACGGACGCGAACTTGCCGGGAGGGGGCTGGTACCTGAACTCGCGGCGCGTGCCGGTCCCCCCCGTGCCGCTCGTGGGCCGAGAGCGGCGGGAGGAGGTGCGCCGCCGCCGAGCGATCTTGCCGCCGGATCTGCGGGAGGATCCGGCGTACGCGCTAAACTCGTACAACTGGATATCCTTCGGGACGTGGGAGTTCGACGCGCGGCGCCGCGCTGCCTACCTCGCCGACGTAGACTACTTCGAGCGTGAGATCGCCGCCGAAGAAGAAGAGAACGATCAGGAGGACGCGGACGAGGACGGCGACGAGGACGAGGACGGCGACGTGACCATGGCGCAGTACGACCACGACGACGGCGGGCCGGCGTGGGATCCGGAGACTCAGCCGCAGGACATTTCAGAGGAGGAGGCCATTGCCATGGCACTGGCCAACAGCGAGCAGGACGAGCTCAACGAGCTCGCTTTGTGGGACGGACTCGCAATCCAGCTCCGCGAGTCGGCCGCCGCGCAGGGAGGCCGGCGACTCCTCCGGCCACGCCGACTCGTTCCAACGTCCGCACTCCGCATGCTGCTCCAGCGTGGGATCCCTGGCCACAGCCTCCTGCCCGTGCGGCGGTACCTCCTCCACCGCCGACGTACGAGCTTCCATGGCCGACGCCGCAGCTGATTGACCTCGTCAGCGACGACGACCAGTAGACAGCGCGCCTTTCTGGCTTTTTAATGTCTTTTTTTCCATGTAAATTTTGGCGTATGAATGAAAAAAAAATTATGCGTCGTGCCGCTGGAGCCACCCCCGACGCAAACGGACGCCCGGACGCTTTCGACCATTTGCCCCGACGCAAACGGACACGACGCGTCCGTTTGGACGTCCGAAATGCGTCGCGCCGCTGGAGATGCCCTAAACACCATACCAATCATTTTGATAAAGCATATACCTTATTTACTGGAATGCATCCTACCCAGAAACGATGCAAATGGCTAACGTAGCGAGCGGCCAATATGTCAGCGATGATAGACATATAACAAGGGTATCAGTAACTCCCTTCTATCTATCCCAGATTATGATCCTGATCGTTGACAGCCACGATCGTACGGTGCAGAGAGAGAGAGCGGGAGTGCCCTGAGAACGCTGGGTATACAACAGGCTTAATTGCTTTAGTTAATTAATGTGTGGCTTTTTTTTTCACCCGTAACTCCCCCCTTTGCACCGGTTCAGCTTCTCGCGAGCATCTCACCTTATTATCTTCTTTCTTCACAATTGGCCTCCCTAGCCTCTTCGGCATTCAGGTGAAGTCATTGGTCAATTTGCCGCACTCCCCTTCACCCCTCTTCATTGCACCACGCGATGTTGGTGTGCACCGTCACTACCAAAATATACAATCACATACTGTATTTTTTCAATACCCTTTGGGGTTTCTAGTTGAGAGTCATAGGTTGCAAAGTTGCAATTTTGTTTTTTTGGGTTGAAAGGTGAGACACGCCAACCTAAAGCTTCAATTGGCTAATTTGCATAGGTGCATTTGTAGGCGTAGTGGCGCATTTGAATGCATAATAGAGGTGGTTACGTATGGCACTCGCTGCCAACGCAAAGGGTTTCTTCGTACGATGCGAGAGCATCGCCCATCGTACGAGGAAGCTTAAGGCGTCAGCGATAGAGTCTGGCGCTGATGAGCAAGGGGCACACTAGCGGCTCCAGATAGTATGGTGGGTGCTGCAACATGACTGGTGCCGATGTGAAGTGGCAGCGGCTACTAAGGCGCCGAGGCATGGGCAGCCACCAAATGGCCATAACGGCCATCTAAAGTGGGAAGTTATCCCACTTTTTGCTAGTGCCTTTTTGTCATACCACGGAGTATTGACGGATGCAACTATGGACTGATCCCTTATCAAGATGCTTATTGGATCACTACTTCATATCCGGGTGAAAAGCCTTCTCCCGTCCTTATAGGATGGACTCACATGTGACAAATTTGTGTCATTAGCTTGTTGAAGGCATTGTCTACTTGTTGTTGCGGTGGCATTCATTGTTTGGTCTCGTCATACACGATGGTAATCCTTGTTCCCTTCTACGCCCAGCCCAGGCACAGCCATGATGGCGCGAGGGCATTTATCTTCATGAAAATATTGGTGTGGAATAAGTTTCATGTTTATTTCATATCTTATAATATTTTGGTCGTTGTTGCCGTTATTAATTATATAAATTTTTCTAATAATTAATTAAGAAGAGTGGCTACATCACTTTGATGCAGAAGCCCGAGTTTTACCCTCTTTTTTGGAAAAAAAAGGTTGGCAAATTGGAAAACAAATTTGTCAAACGAGGACCACAAATTTTAAGACCTAGTTTGGGTGTTAAACTATGAAAAAATATTATGCATTGGCTTCCAAAAATAGATTAAGAGCGACGAGATGCTAGTGGCATGGTTATGGTGTGAACATTAACTTAGGGTGGAGAGAGCTAATTTAAAATTGAAAAATGTAGCATAATCTAAAGTGGGTAGCAATATGTCACAATGAGCAAGATAAGAAACTCAACTGGTGGCTTGAATAGTGTTTCAATAGCTATATTAGGGTCCCAGCTATTAAATGCGCTTGCATCGGTGCCCCCATAAGTAGCCAGCATAATGTTGAGCTCAATACAATAGATGGAAACCCCATGACGATCTCTACCCTCAAGGGTGGGGTTAGGAGCGACGACAATTCAGGTCATATCGGATTTCACCAGCAGGATCTCCCTTGGCAGCCACACAACCCATTACCCACCCATTCCAACTCTCCCAATCCGCCTCCCACCTCGTAGAATCGCCATCACTACCAACAGTGGCGAAGCTAGAAAATCTCATCATTGGGTTCACCACACTGTAGAATCACTATAGATGTTTTCAAACTTAGTAATTTGCAACAAATTATTAGCAGTTTATAAAGGGGTTAGCATAATTTCATTGGGTTCAGCTGAACCCAATATCTATGTGCAGGCTCCGCCACTGACTACCAACATAGCCGCCGCCCTGTGCTTGCCCCGCACTCACCTACCTAGAATTACCACTGCCACCGACACGACCTCCACCTCCAGTCAACCGCCGTCATGGTTCGGCGGGAATAGCCACCATTTTCTCCATTCTCCGCGAGAAACCTGGCAATGCCGCGGAGCCCCGCATCTTCTGCCACCGACACCACATGTCGTTGGCCCCCCTCTCCACACATCCTCCTTCAACCTTGAGTCTAGCACAACAATGACAGACGTCAACGCAATTTGTTAGCCTCACTCACAAGGTGTTCGTTGTTGAGCAATGGACAACATCGACAAGATGATGCTTTAGTTGTTGATGAAAGAGGTGGCTAATGCCACCGCTGACGATGAACAACGCCTGATGATCTTGTCCGCTCTTCTTCATCTCCGAGAGCAAAATCCATGTTGTTCCTCGGCATGGTGGTTCAAGGGTTGGGAACAAGAAGAACAAGGACTAACATCGGCTTACGAGTGCTATGTTGCTTGACTAGGACTGCTTCACCGATGACACATCACATACCCCCAAATATTTTTGGCTTCAATTTAGAATGAACAAAGGGTACTATCTAGCCAATGGTAACTATCCAGCTTTCAAGGTGGTCTACATATGTGAAGACAATCCCCGACCCACATACAGAGAATAGATCATGGTTTGCTCAATGCCAAGAGGCTTGTCGTAAGGATATCGAACCGACATTTGGTGTGTGCTCCAACAACATTTTGCTAGTTTTGGTATCCTGTTCTTACCAGGTTAGAATTTTAGATGTGGGAGGTATTGAAGTGTTGTGTTATCTTGCACAACATGTCATCGAGATTGAGCGGAAAGATCAAGTGGTTGATGACCATCCATTTGATCATCAGGGACTTCTTGTCCAACTTGACTAGGTGTTGGCTCGGTTTGCTGCATTCTTCACCATGCATCAAGAAATCTGAGACGCATAGATTGTACTCAACATCAAAACAATATATTAGGGCACTTGTGGGCGAGGGGAGGATACGCCGCCTGATTCATGAGCAAGTCGAATTGCAATTTATTTAAATTCTTATACGATTAATTTTATTTATATGTTTAGATTATTGTGGGCTTAAACTAGATAATATTGTTTGAATTATTATTCTTTAAACATAATTATTTGCTATACGTTAAAAAGAAATGAAAAAATCATAATTTAGAGGAACCAACCTACTTGGAGCGGGCGGTGTGGAACGGCCCTCCCAAAAGCAGGGACACATGTGCCAATGCTCCGAATAACGCATTGTTGCCATTATTGAACGCTCCAAATAACGCATTGCTGTCGTTGTTGCCTGCTACAATTTGTTACGCGTTGGTGTAGGTGCTCTTATCAAGTGGTATTTGACAAAACACATTTGCCGCGCATCACGCCTATGTGGCGATGCACATTACGTGCAGCGTGCATCTTTTTGTTTCTTGTACCCAGGCATCTCAAATCTTCAATTTCGAGATAGGCGATTCATTGTATGGTAGGTAGGATAGTACCATAGTATCTTGCACATGTTCTTGGTCGTATATACGACTGTAAATTGCACAGATTTCACCTTGCGAAATAGATGAGATGTTGGTTTCACGCTTACTGCGACCTTGATTTTCTGAACGACTAAATAATTAATTGATCTCTACCTGCTGTCAACTGCAAAGTCCTGGTCATCCTCTTAAAATTCCGTGGTGTAGCAAACTGGTCGAAATGTTTTTTTTATTACCTGAACTGATTAAAATGTTCTTTTACGGAACTGATTAAAATGTTTTTTTTGAGAGAAAACTGATTAAAATGTTGTGCGTAGGATTCATTCGAGTCTGACAATAGCACGGAGAATGCATGCGTCGTCGCGGGCCCTACGCAGGCCGTTTCGAAGGGGGCCCATGTGAACGCGCAACAGAGGTGAGCTGCGCGTGATGGACGACTACCGTCGCGGCCCGGGGGGTCCAGGAGTTGGCTCCCGATGGGGCACGAGGAAGCCGTGACCATGGGCCAAGATGGCACGCGGTTTGGTTGGGCCGTCCTGGGCGCGCGTTACGCATTTCACACATTGGGGTCGCGATTTTCCGACGAACCAGAACAAACGAGGTCGACGTACGTATCCTGAGGCGCCGGCCGACGCATGCAGCTGCTCGCGGGTGGCATGGGGAAAAAGAAGCATGGAAGAATCCATCTCTCTGGTGGACCTCTCGCATGGGCATGCCATCGATCCAGGTGATACGAATCATCACGTCCAACAAAATCATGAACCTCACCTGCAGCTCGTCGACAACCCGATGGATCCAGCGCAACTTACTTTGCTTTGGGGCTTTGGCCTTCGCATGCGTTTGACGTGACTCACCACAGTTTTTTTCTTCTAACTTCTTCTTATTCCGTGCGTTCGATCGTTCTGGAAGATGAACAATTCCAGCGGTTCGTCCACCTTAACTATAACTTCGACTAAGCTCGCCCGTATGTAGGGGTGTAAATGGATAGGACAATTTCCACGTCGAAACTGGTTTAAAATTTGTTTTAAGATATCCATATCTGATTTAAAAAATCTAGCGGATAAGGATATTGATTGCCAAGTGATGCTCAGGATAAGATATAAGATATGATATAAGGGCACGTACAATACGGTGATGTTAGGCTTCCCTTAGAGATGCCACGTTGGATTTTTTGCTTAGTTGGAGGAGAGATAATGAAGAGAGAGAGAGAAGTTTGTCTTCTCTTAGATAAGGGATCATCTCTTAGGAAATAAGAGAATATTATTTTCTCTATTGTATCACATATGTCTTCCCTTAGCAACAAATTTCCTACCAAAATTTAATTATTCATATTAGTTGCTAGAGAAGGCTGTAAGAGATAGTGCATTGTATGACTTATATCTAATGCCTTCTCTAGCTGATATGGCGAGGTAAGGGAAGACATGCCTTCTCTACCATTGTACATGCCCTAACAAATAGCATGTGAATGTGTATTATCCGAAATTTATTAGAATAATCTGAATATTTCAAACTAGATAATCCGATTTTTTTATTCAAAATCTAAAACCAATCTCAAAACGGTAGTAGTTATTGAGTTATAAAATTTGTTTGGCGAGCATGTTTAGTTTAAATTTCTATCTATGCGCTCAATTTTTAATGTATCCCGTCTCTTTTTTCTTAACTACACAAGGAAGAAAATTTAAATCTCTCTCACTACCTATTTTTGTTTCCGTCCCTAGTCTGCCCCATTTTCGATTCGAACCCGCAATCAGGTATATCCGTATTTCAATTTAAAACAATCAATATCCTCTAGATCGATTCGAATCCAAAAAAAATAATATGATAAAAAATATGACATAAGCAAAATTCGATCCAATCTCGTCCGTTTACAACGCTGTCCGTACGCATGGAAAACCCTGCTGCCCGGCGCGCGAAATCGCGAGCTACACGTATACGCTGGGGCTTGCAGTTCGATGGACGTGACGATTCATCAATCCACAAGTACCTAGCGCGACAGCTGACAACGACTGACCGGTCACCAGTCTCGTACATGTACATACATCGATCGAACTGGCCATGCCATGCTTCACGCATGCATATGCGTGGCAGCAAAACTTCAACGACTAACAGACAACACGCCACTGCATGCATTTTCTTCCAGCCATACTATTGGATTTATACGGGATGCTCATCCAAATTTTGGAATCTCAACGCCCATTCTTAAGGTTCACAAAGCAAGCTCCTCTACTCACAATCTCACACTAAGTGAGTGAGACGAGAGGGAGTTCACGTGAACTCCTCATCTCTTGAGCTTGAGACCTGTTATGTGAAAAACTAATTTTTTGTTTGGTTCATTAGCTCGGTTGGGTATATATCAGCGTGCGTGTGCAGACTCAACGTGTGTCCGTCTTCCACTGAATGTCAATTGAGTCGTCTGTTATTCTCCTAGGCTATAACAGAGGGCGAGAAAAGGAACATACCTAGAGTTATGCGTCCCTCGCTATGATTTCCAATCACGACAGCTATGATTCTCCTAGGCTGTTTTTCTCACTAGTCGACATATTCTTTATTGCACTAGTATTTGTTTCACACGTAGATATGCTAGATGTACTAAGACTACTCCATTGGTTAAATTTGTTCTTTGGTAAACAAACTCACTCCAAAGTTGTTTATAATACAAGTTTTACAGTGATTGACATTTTTAATAACCGTACATCCACCCCGATCTAACGGTGGTAGATATATGGAACCAAACAGACGGAACCAAAAATATGAGACCGGAACCAAAATTTGTAGGACCGGAACTTTCAATATATTTTACGAATATTATAAAAGACGAGCGTCCTTTTGAGCGGCCAGAACATCTAATGAGACTGCACCAATCTTAAAGCAATTGACATATCTGCACACATGTTAAAGCAAGCAAATTGAGCATAATCTCTCTCGCCAAAATATCTCAATCGTCTCTCCTCAATCCCCATTCATACTCTCTCACTGATGTGATGGTCTCCCCGACGATCCTTGGGCAGCGGTGGTGGCTGGAGAACCGAGGGGCGACGACTGCTAGAGCACCAAGGGCGGCGGCGACTGGAGCACCGAGGGCGGCGGAGGCGGACGAGATCGAGAGCGTCTCTCCCCGGTGATCCTTGGTTGGCAGCGGCTGAGCACCGAGGGCGACGGCCGGTGGCTGGAGCCCCGAGGGTGGCGGAGGCGAACGAGATCGAGAGTGGCGAGGTGGATGCGCCATATGCTCGACTCCACTGCTCACCCCCCTCAGCGCCCGCATACTCGCGCGCCATATGCCCGACGGAATGCGGCGCCGACCTAGAGTATTCAAAGCGACGTGTACAGTCTCGATGTTGTATTTCTGAAACTACTGACAACCCATGGAGAAAATCTTAGTGCGAGAGGTAAACTATGGTGTTGCCGTGATGAGATGGGCGCGACGCCATCCATGGTGGAGTTGGCGAGGGAGCTAGAGACGATATTGTAGATGACGCCGGAGATGGATGGTATAGTACTATCGAAGGTGCTGACCATGGACCCCTAGGCACACCCCTGGCAGCACGTGGCGTGGACCGAATAGTACTTGTCATCATCCGATGCCTCCGGCAGCAACCTGTTGAGCAGCGTTGTGCCCAGCATTAACCCTCGTTGAGAAACTAACTAGTACTCTGAGCTTAGTCAATTGTTGATTGATATGTTCTGTCACTTGTGTTTGAAGATACAGTATTACAAATTAACATTACCGTTTTGCTCACACCCGCCTCGGGCGAGCACACATCAATACTGCTCAACGATGGTACAATGCACTTGTGTTAGTTGCTACTATTGATCTTATGGTCGATCTTAAGAAGTATTGCGCTCCAGCTGCTACATATTCCATTGATTTTCTGCAGTCTAATGATTACTAATGCACCGAGGAATTGTATTGGCATACCTTGCTCTGCGCCTGAGATATCCAATCAGTCTAATATAAATACGGGATTCATACCCCTATTGCAGAAACTAGCACAAAAGGGCAGCAAAACTGCAGTTGTGTTTAAGGCAGAAGAAACCAAGCCCCATTATTCACTACAAATGTGTATTGCAAAGATGGATTCTCTCACTGAATTAAGAAATCTAACAAGTGATGACATAAAATCCGTTTCAACCTTCTAAAAGTATCTATATCCTAAATCATTTCACTATTGACAAATAGAACCTAGCAGACAATCGACATCATGACAAATAAACAAAGAGCTAGATGCAAAAGTTCCGATACATCTAGAAATAAGAAGATAATAGATTTTAGAGATTAAACACTTCAATATTTGTTCAACAACACGATCATAATATCCATGATTTCAGTAGTACAGTTGCATGTGCTACTAGCAGCAATGGCTACATACAAGTACACAAACACAAGCTCGCTCACTAAGTTAACTGCAATAGAGAGCCAAATAAGGGCAGTTCATCAGTGCACTCAAGCATCAACAGAACATATCACAGATCCAATACTTTGTTCCCAACATCTGCAAGTGAATGACATTGTGCTTCAAGCTCCAATTTATACTACTTGGATCGAACACTGCCACTGTCAAAGATGAAGCCCCATTATCGGTCATCGTCTGGGTCACACGATGATTCCCTGTGCTGTGAATCACCGCTGGCATCCTCTGCGTCAATGTAAATCCGTTTCAGCGCCTGCACCACTTCGCCCATAAAAGGCCGTTGTGATGGATCGTTGACAGCGAAGCAAGTAGCCACTGTTGAGGAAATTGACGCTGATGCAAAGCTCACCAAGCTAGTTGAAATTGATCTGCCATCCTTTCCCAAATGAACCATGCCGTGCCAATGCATTGATAGACCCGAGCATTTACCGGAACAGTTAGTGGGGTCATAATCTGAGCATACAAAGTGGCGCACAGATATTAGGTAGTACCCCAACAACAAAGAGAAGTTAGCAATTCACACGATTAAATCGTACAACCAAATTCAGAAAGACACGTTATACTTAATTAAAACATTTGGCGGCTAGAGTTCCAGACATTTGTGAAAACACACAAACCTACATTAAATAAGAACTGTCTTATGACAGAGCAAACAAAATCATCTGAAACTACACAAACCTACATTTCTTATGGCTTGGGATCATGGTGTGGTTACCGGCTCTGACTTTGATATTCCCCGCTTCTCGGTTACCTCCCATTTTGTTGTTGGCTCCAACTCATGGTGGCTTACCACTATCTACGGGCCTCACTCTGATGAGGATCACGTGCCGTCCCTAGATGAGCTCCGGAACATTAGGGCCTCTCACCAAGGAGGCTGGGTTGTCACCGTCGATTTTAATATGATCTACCAAGAAGCTGACAAAAACAATCCTAATGTCTCTAGGCGGGTGATGGGTCGTTTTCGCAGGGCCATTGATGATCTGGAGCTGCGTGACCCCCCCCCCTGAATGGTCGTCGTTTCACCTGGTCAAATGAGCGCGAGAATCCCACTCTCGAGCGCCTGGTCCGTGTTTTCTGCTCTGTTGATTGGGAAGCTGGACATCCAAACTGTTTGCTGATATGTGCGGCTACTCTCATCAGTGATCACTGTCCTCTCCTGCTGCACACTGAAGTTACTCATTGTCAACACCGCAAATTCCATTTTGAGCCCTTCTGGCCACAGATTCCTGGTTTTCATGAGACAGTGCAAGCTGAACCTGCTTTTGGGAATCCAATCACAGTCGTTGACCACAAGCTCCGCACCCTTGGTCGTCGCCTCAAATCGTGGAGTGATAAAAATGTGGGAAACATTAGGATGCAGATTGAGTGTGCTAAGGAACTCATCTACAGATTTGATGTAGCTCAGGCGTGAACTAAAGAAGAAGTTTTTAGGTCTTTGCTCCCTCCATCGTACTATGGCTCGACAACGACCGCGTATCCTCTGGATCAAGGAAGGCGAGGCCAATACCAAATTCATTCACCTCCATGCCAATCAACGGCGACGAAAGAATTTCATCTCTCAAATTAGCCATAATGGTGATATCCTGGTCGACCAGAACCTCATTGAAGATGCTTTTGCTAACCACTTTGAGGATGTTTTCGCTGCTCCTGCTGACCGAGACTTCCCCCTGAATCTGGATGCCTTGGGACTGCCCCGTTTTGAACTTTCTCACCTCAACGCTGAGTTCTCTGAGGAAGAAGTTCTTGCTGCCATCAAGGACATGCCAAGTGACCGTGCTCCGGGACCTGATGGGTTTCTCGGCCGTTTCTTCAAGTCTTGTTCGGTCGATCATAAAAGAGGATATTATGGCAGTCTTTGCAGCTGTTCATTGTGGTCGTGCTCACGGTTTTTCCAAGATCAACAAGGCCCTTGTCACTCTTCTCCCTAAGAAGCTGGATGCGTCCGAGATCCGGGACTATAGACCTATTAGCCTTGTGCATTGTGTGGCCAAGCTAATTGCAGAAACCATGTTTCTTCGGCTGGCCCCTGTTCTGCCATCCATGGTCACTCCCAATCAATCTGCTTTCATTCGTGGTCGTACTATTCAGGATAACTTCATGCTTGTTCAGCAGCTAGCTAAGTCCTTTCACTCTGCCAATGCCCCAAGCTTGTCTTGCTGAAGTTGGACATTGCTAGAGCTTTTGATACGATATCTCGGTCGTTCTTGATCGAGCTTATGCGGCATCTTGGCTTTGGGCATATTTGGATTAATCTGGTCTGCTTGTTGCTGTCAACCGCCTCTACCAGAATTTTGGTCAACACCAATCCCTCCGCTGAATTCTTCCACCACCGTGGTGTCAGGCAGGGGGATCCCCTATCGCCAAAGCTCTTTGTTCTAGTTATGCAGGTATTTCACTACTTGGTCGACCTATCTGCTCGTTTGGGACTGCTTGCAGCTCTGCCGAGCAGCCAGGGTGCTTGCCGCACATCTCTTTATGCTGATGATACCATGATCTTCTTCAAGCCCACTCTCAGTGACTGTGATACCATCAAGCAATTGATACAGATGTTTGGGGAAGCCACTGTGTTCATACTAATATCCTCAAGAGTGCAGCTACTCCAATCAGATGTTTTGAGATGGATAGACAGCTAATTGCTGATCAGTTGCTTTGCCCTGTTCTTGACTTTCCTATCACC
This sequence comes from Lolium rigidum, assembly GCF_022539505.1. Classification (NCBI taxonomy): domain Eukaryota; kingdom Viridiplantae; phylum Streptophyta; class Magnoliopsida; order Poales; family Poaceae; genus Lolium; species Lolium rigidum. Next base: position 42,582 of record NW_025900264.1, read on the forward strand.
TACCTTGGTGTGCCTCTGTCCATTTACAAGCTGCAGGCCCAGGACCTTCAACCCATCATCTACACCCTCCACCGCAAGCTCTCTGGATGGCATGCGAACCTCCTCTCTAAGGGAGATCGCCTTGTGTTGGTCAAGTATGTGCTATCTGCTGTCCCCATCCACACTATGTTAGCTACCGATATCCCCAAACCTGTTAGTGAGGCTATCGTCAAATGCCAACGGAACTTCTTCTGGTCTGCTGGTCGCAATGATGGTGGTGGGGGTTATGCCATCGCCTGGAAAGATGTCTGTCATCCTGTTGAGCTGGGAGGCCTTGGCGTGCTGGACATCAAAATGCCTGAGTTGGGCACAGCGTGCCAGATGGCCCTGGCTCCACCGTGTTGACCCTGCGAAACCATGGGCCATGTTCCCTATCCACTCCAATGCTCATGTTAAAGCTCTTTTTCATTTGGCCACCTCGATCAAGCTAGGCAATGGCACCAAGGTGCTTTTCTGGTCTGGCAGAATATTTCCCAGCTTGCTCCAGCTGTCCTTGCTGCTGTTCGCCCCAACGTTGTCAGCTTCAGATCTGTTGCTGAGGGTCTTACCAATAATTCTTGGATCAGGGACATCTCTGGAACTCTCTCCGTTGAAGGGGTTCTGCAGTTTCTGCTTTTGGTTGATCTCACAGAAGCTCAAGTGTTGTCGCCTGCCACTGAAGATGAGTTCATCTGGAATCTCTCAAGCTCTGGTCTATACTCTAGCAAGTCTGCGTACAGTGCCCTTTTTGCTGGAAGAACTTTATCTCCGCGCCATTTGGCCATTTGGGATTGTTGGGCTCCCCTCAAGTGCAAAGTGTTTGTTTGGCTTGCTGCGGTTGATCGCTGCTGGACCGGTGAGCGCAGGATGCGACATGGCATGTACTTCTGACACCTGTGCTGTTTGTGATCAAGAATCTGAGTCAATTAGTCATCTTCTGCTGCAATGCCCTTTTGCTAAACAAGTCTAGTTCCATACCCTGTCTAGACTTGGCTTGCAGGCCTGCTTGCCAGGCCCGAATGAGGCTTTCTCGTCTTGGTTTGAGACGGTTGCCACTCGTGTCGCCCCCAACCTGCTCAAGGCTGCAAGGTCCATCATCATCCTCACCCTGTGGAGAATTTGGAAATCTAGGAATGATGTCGTCTTCAACAGCCTGAGCCCTTGTCACATGGATCTCTCACTCTATCCTCGAAGAAGCTTGGCTATGGATTCTTGCCAGCGCCAAGGAGTTATGTCGCTTACCTCTCCATGCTCGACCTCCAGACTCTCCCTGAGTCCCTGGCCGATGGGTTAACAAATGTTAACCCATGTATAGTTTTCTTCTTCTTTTCTTCTTTTTGTCCTTGTCTTTTAGATCCTTTTTTTTTGTTTCTCTGCCTTTCTCTTGTAGCGCAGCTACAGTTTGTACAGTTTTCCGCCTCTTTGCGGCTCCTTCTAATATACAAAGACACTCGCTTAGGCGTGTGTTAGAGAGAAAAAATCATCTGAAAGTAATCTGGAAGCTTGTCCTCTCAAGTTATGATGGATTATAGTATACATAACAACCCAGCTTTCAACCTAAACATCTGAAAGTAATCTGGAAGCTTGCCCTCTCAAGTTGATGTGTCTAATAAAATGCAGTAACAATTTGAAGATGAAGAACATAGGGATCTAGGCAGCTCTTCAGATAGGACATCAGGTCTCTGTTTACACTCAATGAGCTCACGGACTTCTACAGGTATTGCATACTGAGGTAACTTATACTTGAATCCTTGGGTGTGCTGCCGAACCGGCCGGGTACCTGGCACAAATGTAGAACACTCAAATTTCTTTCCTTGACTGCCACGTCCTCCGGAATAAGGTTTATCGGAAAATAAGGCCTTTGAAACATTATCATCAGCCAATAGAAAAGCCACACGCTCAATCTTCTCGTCCCCAATATCAACATGCACTATTGATGTATGTAAACCAATTTCTTTTGGCATACGGGACAGCCAGATTGTTAAAGTTTGCCCAGGCTGAAGTGTACGATCTTCCACAGAAGTCAAACCAAGAAAAGCCTTCTTTGCCTCTTCATCAGCATCATTAGTCGGTGGTGTCATCATGGATAGCAAATAACTATCTTCTGGATTTGAAGAGAAAATTCTAACACTCCACAAGTTTACAGGTTCAAAAGAGGTATTCTCTATGCAAATGGTATCTGCGGATGTGTCTCCAACAAGGACAGATTTAGGCTTGCCATTCTCAAAAGGGAAAGGAGTCGTAACAACCACATGACCATCATCAGATTGATAATCCTGAAAAGTGTTATCATTCTGATAATCGATGAACTCAACTTCTGGCTTATCACCAGCCACTGAAAAATTCTCATCCGAATGATACCCCATCTTGAATCCTGATGTATCAAAAATATCGAAACAAATTAATAGTAATCCATTGATCAAAAAGAAGCATTCTGACTTTAGTTTGCCATAACAAAGCCACTCAGGGTCCTCAAAAGACCAAGATAATATGAATAACAAACACATGATTATTTATTATTTTTCTGCAATGCACGAGAACTGGTATCATAACCAAACATTACATTACAACGTAGTTATCTTAGATAACAAAGGAAAGAGTTTATATTGTTTTGGAAGATCATGCTTTTTTTTATTTTTATCCGTGGAACTTATCGAGGAGCTTCAGAAATTCACGAACAAAAGTAGTGATCATGAGCGTTCGAGCATGGGCGGGCGGCTAGGATAACGCTACGCCCTGCCAACTGAGCAGCGACCACCCCTCGACTGTGAACTGATTACTTTCCACACATAAGGGTATGTGCACGTGAATATGAATTTCTGTCATTTAGTTGTACTCGCTATAATCCACATCCATAGATACAAATTTCCCACTTGTTAGGCATACCAAGTCATTTTGTGAGGGCACTATTTTCCTTCTTTGTGCAAGACACGTCATGGCGAGGAAAGTAGGCAATTACACTACACCGTGTCATATTTAAAAGCGTATGACCCTTAACATCCCCATGAGAACGGGGTTGGAGGGAGTGGCGTCGACCGCCCCACCCACCCAGTCTAGAACTCATATGCCCTCTCCTTGCAGTGAAGGCTAGGTCTCCTGACCATAATTAGAAGGGGGGAAATCTAAAACCCCTATCATTCCACTACTGCTTATATCCTAATACAGCAAGACAGGATTCTTCAATTGCATAGCCTGGAACGGCATAAACCGACCAGGACTGCCGCCATATCACAACATAGAACATACTGTGCTCCAGCCTCCAGGGGCGGATCTAGAAGGTGTGCCGGTGTGCAACCGAGAAATCATCGAGGCCAATTGGGGTTTCTGACAAATCGCTGGATGAGAACAAGGTCATACCTCAAAGCCCAATCGGCAGCCACCGCGGACGCCGGTGTCGCGGACTAGGAAATCGCTGGATGAGAAGAAGTATTAACCCTCATGGCTGGCTGAAGCAGAGATTCAAACATACAAGACATATCAGGATTCAGGCAGGCAGAGATGCGGGCAAGAAAGAAGCAGAAAGGAGGCGGTCGCTATGGGGAGGGGGGGGAGAAAGAAAACCCTAGGTAGCGAGCGAGAGCGGGGCAGGGGGTGTAGGCGGGACCTTGGCTGGCCGGAAAGGGTAGCCCTTGACCCTGGCGAGGACCAGGTCTCCGAGCCGCGGGTCTCGGTCCATTTGGTGCCCTTGGCGCCCGCGCAGCGGCGAGGAGCCATCGGGCGGCGAGGCCCCTATGCGCGCTGCTTCTTCCCCGGAATCCGCTCGTACCCCGGTGAAGAGTACAGGCCAGTCGGCGCCGGGGGGGACCGTGACCGAGAGGGCAGGGCGAACCCTAGCAGCTCGCAGCGCGGCACGACGGGAAGACCCTATCCGACGGGGGGGGAGGGGGCGGTGGCGGTGAGGGTGAGGGTTCCTACGGCGGCGGGGCGGGGCGGTGGCGGCGATCGAATCCGCGCGGGCGGGCGGCGGTGGAGTGGATTACTGGGCTGCAACTGCGATTACAGGGGCAGACGGTGGCCGGCGGTAGACTAGGACAGACCGGCGGCAATGGATCAAATTAAAGAACCGGGAAGAGAAGTCGCAATGCTGCGTAAATCACGAAAAACACAGAGCAAAGGGGGGAAAATCACCTGCCCTAGCAGACGCCGGTCGGAGAATCGGGCGGGCCGACGATCGGAGAGGCAGCAACGGCGGCGGATTGGACTAGAGCTCGCCCGAGGGGGCGGCGGTTGGGGGTGCGAGAGGCATGATCGGGTTTATGAGGGGGTTGATGGCTCTGGCTCTGGGCCTCTGGAAACAAGAACACTTGCAAGTTATCGCCAAGAGTCAGTCAGGGGATCTCTCACATCAAAAACTTTGGAGCAGTACTATTGTTTGGTGAGCACATTGAAGCATTTTTAAATTTAAATTTGAACAAAACCAAAACACTTATCATGAATTGGAGGAAGTACTACCCATAGTCACGACCGGCATAGTGTGTGTGGTCTTTGTCTCCAAACCTCTTCATTTGCGCCGGTTCGGCTTCCACACAGGCACCTCATAGGTTGCCATCATTTTCTTCTTTCTCAGAAACTAGCCTCACTCTCCTCTCCGTCATTTAGATGAGTGCCGCGCGATGTCAGAATGCATCGCCACTACCGGCAAGAAGAGTCATATATTTCCTACTATCCTTTGGGGGTTTCTATTTGTGAGCCATAGCTTGCAAATTGGATCGAGATTTGATTTTGGGTATTGGAAGTTGAGATATGACATCCTAAAGCTTCAATAGGATGGCTGGGAAAAACATGTCTCGTCAAATGAGAGCCGCGAATTTCAAAGGTTCAAAATTTGGGTGTTGAACCGTCAGATTATTATCCGTGGGCTTCTCGAAATAGAGCAAGAGCAAGGAGGTGCTACTCATGTGGCTATGATGTAACAATTGGTTAAACTTGAGAGAGCTATTTTGAGAGTGTGGCATAATCCGAAGTCGACAGTAAGATGTTGCAATGCCTTTTTCTTTAATTAAGGATAACAACGTGAGTAGGATCGTTTTATCACTTTGTTGGGAGCAGCCTATAAATATGAGGGGATAGCTACATGATCTTACAAAAATTAAGGGCTTGTCTGGTTGTGGGGACAAACTTATCCACCATTGGAAATTTAACCAAGTTAGGTAAGTGTTGAATGACAAGTATTGGTGTCGTGCCACATCCTTCAGTTGAATTTGTGTAAGTTAGCAAGTGTTGATTCAGGCCGGTGGCCCTTGGCTCGAAATTGAGGAGGAAGAGTAATGTCGTGCAACATCCTCCGGTTGAATTTGTGTAAGTTAGCAAGTGTTGATTCAGGCCGGTGGCCCTTGGCTCAAAATTGAGGAGGAAGAGTAATGTCGTGCAACATCCTCCGGTTGAATTTGTGTAAGTTAGCAAGTGTTGATTCAGGCCGGTGACCCTTGGCTCGAAATTGAGGAGGAAGAGTAATGTCGTGCAACATCCTCCGGTTGAATTTGTGTAAGTTAGCAAGTGTTGATTCAGGCCGGTGACCCTTGGCTCGAAATTGAGGAGGAAGAGTAATGTCGTGCAACATCCTCCAGTTGAATTTGTGTAAGTTAGCAAGTGTTGATTCAGGCCGGTGACCCTTGGCTCGAAATTGAGGAGGAAGAGTAATGTCGTGCAACATTCTCCGGTTGAATTTGTGTAAGTTAGCAAGTGTTGATTCAGGCCGGTGACCCTTGGCTCGAATTTGAGGAGGTCAGTAAATGTTGATACACGAAAACATGTACTCCCTCGGTTCCTACGAGTAAGTCGTACATGTTCCTACGAGTAAGTTGTACATGTACTCCCTCGGTTCCTACGAGTAAGTCGTACATGTTTCCCAAGATTTAAATTTAACCAAGAATTTGTTCTAGCATATGATGATTATTTGATACGAAATTGGTGCCATCGAAAAGTGTTTCGCGGAACGTAACTAACGGTGTCAGCTTTGCACAAGATAATCGAGATATAGCTGCTATCTTTTTTTGGCAAAGAGAAATCGATCTTGGAGGGTGCACCAAGTAGATCGATGTACACATTCAAGTACCTGCATAACTCAAATCTTTAACCTGGAGATAGAGGATGAAGATACTCGAGGTATGGTAGGTAGGGATCCAAACTGGTGTTATATGTATGCACATGTTGTTGGTTAGTAAATTGCACAGATTTCGTTTTGCCAAACATGAGGCTGGCTTCACACAGTGCTACGTACGTATGGATCTAGTTTTTTTTTTTTTTGAAGCATTCATCCCTTCCCGCTACTGTCCGTCTCCCTCGCAATGAAATTTCAGTTCTGTATCGAGGCATTGGCTGGTGGAGATTGCCGTGGTTGGTGTAGCAAAACTGAGGAGTAATAAATGTTGTAAGCGATAGTGCGATACGATGATGGCACGGAGAATGCACGCCAAAGTCGTGACATGTCTTGGGCCGTACCTAGGCGGAAGAGGCCGTATCGCAGAGGGGCCCACGTCCGCGCGCAACAGAGGTGGGCTACGCGTGATCGGGGGCCCAGGAGTCGGCTCAAATTCGCAACCGTCGGCACGAGCAAGCCGTGACCGTGGGCTAAGATGGCACGAGGTTTGGCTGGGCCGTCCGGGGCGCGCGTTACGCATTTCCAGGAATTTCTCAGGCTGTCCTAGAAAAAAATGGACTTTGTCACGCGTGAACATCGGGATCGCGATTTTCCCACGAACCAGAACAAACGAGGTCGACGTACGTATCCTGAGGCGCCTGCAGCTGCTCGCGGGTGGCATGGGGAAAAAGAAGCATATGGAAGCAGAATCCATCTCTCTGGTAGACCTCTCGCATGGGCATGCCATCGATCCAGGGTGATACGAATCATCACGTCCAACCAAATCATCAACCTCACCTGCAGCTCCTCGACAACCCGATGGATGGATCCAGCGCAACTTACTTTGCTTTGGGGCTTTGGCCTTTGCATGCGTTTGACGTGACTTATCACAGTTTTCATCTTCTTCTTCTTATTACGTGTGCGTTCGTTCTGGAAGATGAACAATTCCAGCGGTTCGTCCACGTTATCTGTAACTTCACTGTCTCCGCTCGGCCAGACGTAGGGTGTAAACGGATAGGACAATTTCCACGTCGAAACCACCCTCGAATCGGTTGTAAGGTATCCATATCTGATTTTTAAAAATCCAGCGGATAAAGATATCGATTTCGAAGTGGTGCTAGATGCGATATATATAGGATATGGCATAAAAATAGCAAGTGGTTATGAATTATCTAAAATTCAATTAGGTTCCAAGGTTTTAAACCGGATAATCCAAAAAAAATAGTCAAAATTAAGACCAATCTCAAAGAGTTAGTAATTATTGGGTCACAAAACTTATTTCACCAGCATGTTTAGCTTAAATTTCTATCAGTGATGGAGTTTTAATGTATTGTGTCTCTTTATTCTTTAGCTACACAAGAGTTAAAATTTAAATCTCTCTCAAGAACTGTAACTATTTACCGATGAAAACACATGTCAAACTATTTTGTTTTCGATCCTTGTCTGTTCTATATCGATTCTAATGTGCTAGCTTGGCTATATCCGCATTCGAATCCAAAACAAATCAATATATCCTCAGTAAAAACAATATGGTACGAGCAATTCGATCCATTCATCCCACCGGTTTACAACCCTAGCCGTACGCATGGAAAACCCGGCCGGCCGGCACGCCAAATGGCGAGCTAGCTACATGTATACGCTGGGGCTTGCAGTTCGATGGACGTGACGACTCATCAATCCACAAGTACCTAACGCGACAGCTGACAACGACTGACCCGTCACGAGCCTCGTACATACATCGATCGAACTGGCCATGCCATGCTTCACGCATGCATATGCGTGGTAGCAAAACTTCAACGGCTAACAGACAACACGCCGCTGCATGCATTTTTTCCCAGCTATATTATTGAATTTATACGGGATGCTCATTGAGACAACGAATTCTGAAATCAAGGCCTATTCTTGAGGAGAGCTTAATTTGTGGACTAGGTTTAGGGCCACTTCTTTTGGGCCTATGCTTATAGAGAAGCTAGCTTATAGATTTCGGTGGGGAGAAACTCCGGTGGGGAGAAGCTCCTAGAAACACTTCATCCCCTTCTTTTGGGCTTATGAAATATATACTTGTTTGTTATGCAATGTCCGTACTGCCCCCTAAATTTGATGTGCAGCTGATTATTGGTTCCATAGTGAGATTTTCCATTTAATTAATACATAGAATTTGGAAAAGCAGTTATCTAGATATTTATACAACAGGTTAGCGTCCAAATCAGTATACAGAAAAATGCAAGCGTTTGAAGTAATACTATGTGACCTTGTAAAAGAAATTCTTCCAAATAAACAGCACATGAATAGTTCGCTCTTTCTTCCAAATACACAGTACAAGAGCAGTTCGTTCCCGTCTTCCAAAAATAGTACAGGAACAACAGTACGCAACGAGTACATACAGTTGTTGGAGGTGGAGCTCGAGGCCTTCAGGGCTTCAGGCGGAGACGGAGATCGACGCCGTCATCGGGTGGGGGCGAGATGTCAATCGGCGGCGGCGGATCGAAGAACTTCTTGCAGGGGCGCCTGTCTGTGCTGCGGTTGGAGATGCGTCGGTGAGGGGCGGCTGCGCCGGTGGGTAGGTGGTGGTGGAGCGCCGGGGGCGGGGGCGGCAGCGCCGGCGGTTAGGCGGTGGTGGAGCGGCGGCAGCACATCGACTCCAGTTTTCTCGATGGGGGACGGGACAGGCCTAGGCCCGAGGGTTCTCGATGGTCTTTTTTTCTTTCTATTCTATATATTTCTGTGATCAACCGTTTTTCCATGTGGAGGGGCAATCTGTCGTAAATTATACCAAACTCGAGGGCAATTTGATGTACCGCTTCGGTTGCCTCACGCATAAGCTCGGGAAACTGGTCTCCACCAGTTTCTGGATTTGCATTGAGAGCTGGCTTCTCGGTGGAAATAAGCCCAGATTAAGCCAGAGAGTTCTTTTGGGCTTCTCCTCTTTGGCACCTAGAAGAAGCTCTAGAAGCTCAAAAGAAGTGGCCCTTACACACTCAGCTCATTGCTACTTGGAAGAGCGTTGGAGTGGTTCATAAGAAAAGCTCTTCTACTCACACTAAGTGAGTGAAACGATAAGGATTTCGCGCGAATTCCTCATCCCCTCGCTTCACCACGCAGCGTTAATAGAGCTCGAGACTTTTTAAGGGAAAGACTAATTTGTTTTTATTTGGTGCATCAGCTCGGTTGGGTATATGTTGGCGAGCGTGTGCATGCTCAACATGTGTTCCTGTCTTCGACCGTGTGGCAGTTGAGTCGGCTCTTCTCCTTCCAAGCTATAGCGGGAAACGAGAGAAGGAATAGATATAAACCTCCTCATCGATCCCGACGTCCGCGTGCTTGGCTGTTCGGAAAGCATGCCTATGATGAAAACCCGTCCGTTGAGATCCCGCACATGAAAATAAGTTGTTTGCGGAATGTCTCGGCGCGACTGCTCGCCTCCGTCTGCTTCCTCGGCGTCTTTCTTTCTGTAGGAGCATGGGCGACATCGACAATGCTGTTGCGATGGTGGCCTTCTCGGCCCGGCATGTGTGTTCTTCTCATATTCTTTATTGCACTAGTACTTGCTTGGGATGTTCTAAGACTACTCCATTGGTTAAATATGTACTTTGGTAAACAAACACACTCAAAAATTGTTTATAATAATCTAACATACTATACACTACAAAAATGGTTCACAAGTAAAACATATATATGTCATAAAATACATGCATGGCATGCATGTGTACAAGTCAGAGTAGTGTGCGCGCATACATAAATGCATCTGGGATGTGCACATCCCATCCAAGTCTCTCTCGCCCCGCGTCGTTCCCCGGGGCGACGCCTGGGCGAACCCTAGTGCCGCCAGCCGCCGCCTCCCCTCCGTTCCCCTCCCTCCGCCGCTGCCCTCGGCGCTGGCCACGGTGGCGGCGGTCCCCGGCGCCAAAGGGAGTCGGGGGGTGGTCGTGGCGTCAATCTGTTGTGGCGGCTGGGGCGGCTACTGCGGGGAGGCGAGCACGGCATCAGGGGCGGCGATCCCCTGGTGTGCGGCGGCAGTTGTCCCTTCCATGGCTTCCCGGCGATGGGGGATGGTGGTGGCTGCGGGTCTGGTTCCCACACAGATCCGTCGTCGGTTCTCCTGACGGCGCGAGGAGGGGGCAGCGACTTTACGAGGTGTGGATGGTGTGGTACCGGCGTCCAAGACCGCGTGGCGTGGCAGGCCCGATCTTTGATCTGGGTCGCGTGGGTCTCGGATGGTGCGTTCACCGATTCCTCCTTCGTTTTCGCTGGCTAGCAGATGACGGTGAGGTGGCCTGTTCATCTGTTTCGTAGTTTTAAGGTGGTGGTCCTAGGGTTTCTCTTGCGCGAAGATGGAGACCTCCTGAGGCCTGCTCTCCTTGATCTAGCCGGAGTGTTGAGTTCTGGAAGGCGCCGCTGGCGAATGTAACAGTGCTTTTTTGCCTGGAGTTTGCTGGATCGGGTGGTATTCGGTCGTGCGCACCCATGTTTTTATTCCAGCCGTTTGGTTCTGGAGGGAGCGGCGCGAAGCTCTGTTCTGTATTGACACCAAGTGATATTTTGGTCCATGGTGAAGTCAGAAGAAGAGAATATCATGAAGGCTGGATCAGAGGTCTAACTAATGGGGAATTAAGTCTCCGCGCTGTTGAGGGACTTGCTTGGTGTTCCGGGCTTCGCAGCAGTGGTATGCAAGTGGGGGCAGCAACACATGTGAATTTCAGAGTCCTACCTTTCAGGGTGAAAATTCAAGGTCTGGCCTTAACTGGTTGTGCCTGGCAATGACCTTGTTGGAGGCATTGTTTATGAGAGCGGGGACTATCTTCAGGGTGAAAACCTAAGATCTTTGATCGGGCGACGACGGCGCTGATGCACTGTTTCCTTCTTGTAGGCGTCGCTTTTGGAGAGTCTGTATTTCAGGTGTTGTCTTGGTGGTGGATGTATTGCTGTTGCTAGGCCTAGAATGCTGTAGCGGGACTTTTGTTTCTTAGTTTTCTTTTTCTTTTTTTAGCCGTGTGCATCCGTACTGCCATTAGGGTCTTGCATTGTTGCAGAGGCTGGGTATGATATTAATATATTCCCTTTATCGAAAAAAAATCTAGGATGTGCACTAAAAAAATAGACTTATAGTTCCCCCCGTGACCGTGTGAGGCTGTGACAGACAGCTGCTTCTGCCGCACGCATGCAGAAACAGCATTTCCAAAGGTGTACCAAGGTCGATCGTACTATCTTTGCTCCATCAACTAGTTTCCAAGCCCAAAGCCTTTCCTCCGGCTTTACAAGCCAAAGTTACGTACGTTGGATCAATGCATGTGTTGGTTGCTTCGCACTCTTCAGATGCTCGACCTCTCCCGTATCTTTGCTCCCGAGCTGATGACCGAGATGGTTTTTTTTCTTCTTTTCTTTTCAAAAAGAACTGTTGATCTATTAATTACCATCAACAACAGTATAAAGAACACCAAAAATAATGGAAACCACAAGTCTGTTTTTCGACAACATAGGAAGACTACGAGCACTCAGAGCAAGCTGCAGGCGCGCTGCCATTCTTGCCTCACCATCATCGGATGCAGGCAAATCTTTTCGAAGTAGAGTTTGTTGTAGTAGACAGACGAAAAATCATTGTGCTAAGACCTTTAGGGTCCACAACAACATATCAGCAACCATCGCAATGATGAGAACCGTAGATCGAAAGAACCGAACTTGTAACCATAGTGACAAGCACAAAAACGAACCGGATCCCAACAGATCCGTCGGACATAAAACTACACGCGCCCTCCACCGGCGCATCACCGGACCAAGCATAGAGCTGCGAGGACCTTATTCTACCATCAAGATGTAGTCGCCGCCGCACCATCCCGAGGAAAAGACACTGAAAACACCTAAAACAGAAAACAGAAAAACTCTCCCGCCAGCGAGAGACCGAGGTCTACCACACCTCCAAGGCCTAAAAGGCCATCAAAAGCGGGGCTGACCGGCGACTCTGCTGGTGGAGGGCACAAAAACTCTATCCGCTCGTATCCCTCTCGTACCTTTTGGTTGATGTGTGACCGTGTTCCCCTGAGATGGTATATATCGATTGCCGGTCAGGATTTTTTTTGCTAGGGGAAAATTACCCGTGGACTACGTTGTTTTCTGTTTTCGCAAATACTAGATATAGAGGTCGAAACATCGCCCACGATATTTGAAGCGAATTTACAATTTTTTCCAACATTTATCAAAATAATAAAATTTAAGAAAATTATGTCATAAAATACATGCATGGCAATGCATGTGTACACGTCAGAGTAGTGTGCGCGCATACATAAATGCATAAAAGATAGACTTATAGTTCTGTGACCGTGTGAGGCTGTGACAGACAGCTGCTTCTGCCGCACGCATGCAGAACAGCATTTCCAAAGGTGTACCAAGGTCGATCGTACTATCTTTGCTCCATCAACTAGTTTCCAAGCCCAAAGCCTTTCCTCCGGCTTTACAAGCCAAAGCTACGTACGTTGGATCAATGCATGTGTTGGTTGCTTCGCACTCTTCAGATGCTCGACCTCTCCCATATCTTTGCTCCCGAGGTGATAACCGAGATGGTTTTTTTTCTTCTTTTCTTTTCAAAAAGAACTGTCAATCTATTAATTACCATCAACAACAGTATAAAGAACACCAAAAATAATAGAAACCACAAGTCCGTTTTTCGACAACATAGCAAAGACTACGAGCACTCAGAGCAAGCTGCAGGCGCGCTGCCGTTCTTGCCTCACCATCACCGAATGCGGGCAAAGTTTTTCGAAGTAGAGTTTGTTGTAGTAGACAGACAGAAAATCATTGTGCTAAGACCTTTAGGGTCCACCACAACATATCAGCAACCCTCGCAATGATGAGAACCGTAGATCGAAAGAACCGAACTTGTAACCATAGTGACAAGCACAAATACTAGATATAGAGGTCGAAACATCGGCCACGATATTTGTAGCGAATTTACAATTTTTTCCAACATTTATCAAAATAATAAAATTTAAGCAAATTATGTAAATACTGGAGAACTTCGTCCGGTAGAAGATTTTCTCCGTGTAACTGCGAGATTCTAGAAATACCGGCCCAGAAAAGAAAACAAAAAGCATGATGCTGACGCCATAGTCCATGTTGCCCGCTCATTACGAGTTGCTATACTTCGTTTCTACATTAATTCTTAATTACTATACTACGGCTTAAATTATGAAACAGAGTGATACTCCGTACTAAGTATGTTTCAACTTTACCACGATGTTTTTACATGTACTACGTGCGCATGCCGAATTTCTTCAACTCTTTTTTGACGGTGCATCATCCCACCATGTGGTTAGTACGTGTTACCCTGGACAACTTTACATGATTATCAAGTTGCATGCAGACCATGCGGTAAAAACAACTCGGCCTTGCTTAAGCATCAAGTATGACGATTTGACCTGACATGCATGGTTGATTTTCTCTTTACTCTTCTACGCATCTTCTTCTATATCTTCATGCGATCATGCATCCATGCTTTCAGCGGCTGCGCGCTTTATATTCCTTTTACTCATCTACTGTGGACGTGCCCGTGTCGATCCTCCATGCATGCACTCGAAAGCGTGGCATTCTAGTGCATACATCTCTATCCCAGTCTTTTTCAACACGAGCCCTGCAAAGCATATGCACGTAAAGAGAAAGAACATCTTGCTAAAACGGAACTCCGGTTGCGTGCATGGGATGCATGGTGGCATATATCATTGACGCGATAGAACACCCTGAGCCCTAGGCCTAGTACTGGTGTGTAAAGACACGACATTCCTTGCCTATTCTGGTGGGAGCTAGATCGATCGCTTGGTTGCTAGCTCTTGTCGTGACCAACACTCACTCCTACGCAGCTGCAGCAGCAAGCAAGCAGGAGGAAACCTGTACCACATGATGGGCGCCATGGTTTTCTGGGAGACGAGCTATGCATACGTACGGTGACATCAGCAGCCATGCATATGCACGCCTCGACGTTAATGCACATCTATTTCAGGGTCGCCTGTCATGCGCTGCAGTGCAATGCACATCGTCCCTCGGAGTCTCTGACCCTCCTCCATCGATTGATGGTGCTTGCACGTAGCAGCCACACGACGAGGTTGTCGCAGCTCGCAACTCTGCTCGATCTCTCCTCACACGTCCATGTCGATCCATCCGTCGTACCATTTTCCCTGGCTGAAAAACATGATAAGCGTTCCATAAGTGATGCCAGAGCAGACGCCAGAAATGCACATGTACATAGCAGATATTTTTCGCTTATACGGAGTATTTCTCAAGGCAGCCATTTTCTAAAACTATGTGGAAACCAAGTCCACTTTTTTACAACAAAAAACTCACTCTACAAAATAGGGTATAATTACTTTAACATACTCCCTCCAATCCATATTATTTGCCACTAAAATAGATGTATCTACAATTTAATTGTGTCTAGATACATCTATATTAATGTCAAGTAATATGAATCGGAGAGAGTATGAAATTTTATGTCTACACATATTCATCTAAATCACAAAAGGAGTGTGAGGGTGCCGAGCTCCGAATCCATACACATATATGCTCCAAGTGCGAGGAAAGGTGTGTATTTGGAACCTGAGCTTGCTAGAGCCCTTTATTTTGTATATTAAAATATTTTGAAGTTTTAAAAGAATCTGAAGAAAATACATACGTACATGGTAGGTAATGATATATACTTGAAATGTGAAATATCTTTATCTGAAATACGATATAATATGGCTAGATATATAATCTGACAAAATTTAAAGATACATTGTTCACACATCTAGATTTATAATTTTATTTTTTTACAATGTTTTTCGAATTGAGACTTTGCACAAGTGAAGTATACATTATTCCCTGTTTGTACATATTTTTCAGATTTTCTTTAATTGTAAAAATATATTTTTGAAATGTTCAAAATTAAAGGGTCCAGTGAACCGGGAGCCAAATTAACGCACTCGAGGAAAGGCCTTAGGCTGGTCATAGTGGTAAGTATCATGTAGTAGTATCATGCATACGATACTTGTGTATGATACTATCACTATAGTGGTTAGTATCATGAAGTAGTATCATAGTTATGCTATATTTATTACTTTTTAGAATCTCAATGCAAATTTGTGCACAAGATTTGTTTGGCATTAACTTTTCTCGTGACATGCGCTATGATACAGTATCTACCTATGTTACTCTAATCTCCTCTCTCCTCCTTAATTAGCTGCCACATCAACATTTTTGTGGGACCAATGTACATGATACTAGCTATGATACTAGCACTATGGGTAGCCTTACAGTACAGTAACCGAGCAACGTGCATGAATTATACGCTGTAGCACCCTGGCCAATCATTAGCATAGACACAATCAACCCAGAAATGCATGCAAAATCCAATCGATGGACTCCTCCCATATAAAGATCGCTTGGGCCCATTCAAAGCATGGCTCTTCAGTACTCACCATGAATGCCTATGGGGTCTAGCAGGGGGAGCCACAAATCTCTCTCCAGCCGTCGTGTCTTCTCATGCATGCGTCCTGTGTGTGTGCTTTTCTCCGATCACTTCGAACTCAAAGATCAAAGCGTCTAATGTGTCATAGTCATTTTCCCCATACTAGAATGATCTTCCCAGGGCTTTAGCTACTTACCCGCTGTCCAAAGCTGCGAGAGACCTGAAGAATGATTGACTAAAATTAATGTTGATGCTTCTTTCATGGAAGACAGTTTAAGCGGAGCATGGGGTGCTGTTGCAAGAGGCCAAGAGCACAAGATGGCTCCGTTATGTTCTCTGCGTGGGGCACTATAGTTGTCAATCTATCGGCGGGAATGGCTGAAGCCATCGCTTGTCTCGGAGGTCTTAAACTAGTTATTAACCTCACACATGGTGATTTGCTTTTCCAAACAGACTGTAATTCTCTGCTGAAGTTTTTTTTACCCTGGATCAGCATGCAGATCACCAACAAGTATCATAGCAAAGGAGTTTCATTTGCTGAAACCTGAGGATAGATCAATCAAATTAGTGCATGTTAGTAGGAAGGTTAATGGGGTTGCCCATAACCTTGCCCAGATGGGGCGTAGTGTGGAGGTGTGTTGCTTGATCATGTTCCGGCTTGTATGTCTGAACTGGTTGTGCAAGATTGCAAGAACAATTTCTCTGTCTAAGTAATATACAACCTCTTTTCCAAAAAAGAAAAACTGCTCACCCATACTGTACCATTTGATTTACTTGGTGTTTAGGTGATAACCCACCCGTTGTATCGGAAATTGAGATTTGATTTCTAAATACTCCAAAGAGAGTAAATCCAACACATGAGATGCTAGAAATTTACCAAAGAACCACATCCGAAGAGAAGAAAATACTTCTTCTAGGTATATTAATATTATGAGTAAATGCCATAAGACCGCAACTATTGTGGCTAGGGTTTTACATAACCACATCTGATGAGAATTTACCAAAGATTAATCTACCACAACATTAATTTGAGGTAACTTGTTTCATGATACCCAAATATCGCAATTTAAGTTGTTTGTCACATGTCAAAGAAATTGTTTCGCTCTGGGTTTTAAGCAGGAACAGAACTGACCTAGCCTGCATAAAAAAAACTGAAATTTGAAAATTTCCATTAATACAAATAAATTAATTGATTAATTAAGGAGGTTGCAAGCTCATTTTGCCCCACTCTTGAAAGCTTTTACGGTTTTCTTAACCCTCAACGGAATTTCAATATAAAAATCAATCTAAAACTAAAAAATTCTATTAACTCAAATTATCTTACCTAGAATAAGTGGGAACTATTTAGCTGTTTAGAAGTTTGAACTTTTTTATGTAGTTCAAAATATTAAAGTTTTCAAAATATCTATAAAAACCACGCCCAAGTTCGCTAAAGCAAACCAGTTCTTTTGGCACGTGATGTCTGATTGGTGGGACCAAGGTGTCGGGAATGATGCAAAATGCTTAAACCGTGAGATTTTGGGGTATGTGAAACAATTTACCCAAGTTATTGTGGTTTTTGTGTGTGAGAGAGAAAACCCGATCATGGATTTCGGAAACTCTTGATCCAATAGTTTTGTGTTTGGGATATTTTTTTGAGAGAATTTTATTTTTATAATTATTTGTTCCGAGAAAATATTTTTGGTACATTGACTATTACATTATATATATATCCACATTTGAGTATTTTCCAGCGCCAACTGTTTCCTTTTGTAAGGGGTGGCTAGTGAGACAGTTATTTCTCCTGCCTAACAGGATCGACTGGCTCGACATCTTGTATGTCTCCTTAAGGCATTTTATTCATTCAGTGGAAAGAGGTGTTAGTGTCGATAGTGTGTTATGTGTTGCTTCATCAATCTTAAAACTCTGCAACTTTAGTTTAGTAGGCGTTGTGTGAGCATGTACACGCCTATGCTGTGTTTGACTTCAGTACAAGGAAAATGAGTATTTATAAGATACGCACAAGAAAGAAGTTTATCAATACGTTCCTATAATAAAACCACATAACATTTAGCAAGCTTGTGATTACATAAATATAGTTGTCCCGATAGATGTGAAAACCAGACAAGCACGTTAAATTGAAGTTTTGCAACATTATTATTTAGTTTTTTTTCCCTTATGACTTATTGCCGTAAGATGTAGGGGCAGTTTTTTGTTTTGTATATTAGTGACTTAAATGGAATGTGCATTTCACTAGTTAGTAGTTGTAAATTCACAACTTATATATAAAGATGTACCACATGTTCGGTACATGCATAATAGCAAGCATTACTATTAGACTGTAATTATTTTTTCTGATCTGACAAAAGTAAACCGTAGGTTGGAGATCTGGCCGTATTTTGTTACATTAAAATTATTTCAGCTCGTCCGTTTTTTAAATGGGATAGGTCTTTGCATCAAGCGACGCATGCAGCCTGCTTTATTGCACAGTCTTAAGGTTTAGATTTTACATCTCGTGGATCACACAAGATCGTACATAATATCAACCAGCAAAAAAAAAAGGAACAAAACAAGTCGCCTATACATCTTGTTAACATTTAAAAAGCCGCCACCCAGAATTATTTCAGCTAGTCTGTGTGCGTGCCCCCTTTCTCCGGTTTCTACCGGACAATGATTTGCTTCAGGAAGCAGGTACTACTGCTGATGATCATAATCCATTAACTCCACAACTGTTGGCGTGGATGATGAAGATTGTTGCCATTGTGCAGCTAGCCGATCTGTCTCAAGTCTCTCAGGTCAGTACTGAATCAAAACACCTGCAGATCATCTTCAGGGTGCACTCAATCTGCTTATCATGAAGCAGCGAATCATTTCCACTCTAGACCTTCCATGGCGTGCGAGCACCCGCAGCTCACAAACACATAAACAAAAACGAATAACATAAACTTCCTTTTGCAGACCACCAGATTCCATCAACACATAAATTTGTTGGCTTTTCTTGCCAAGAAACACAGTGCAGAAACAGCACTGCACAATTTTCCTGCAGAGGTGAAGGCTGGTGAAAACATGACAGGTAGCCTTTTAGTCAGCTCAGTTGATTCAGACAACACTCATGAAACAGGGAGGGCATGAACAATTAATGATGGCCCTATGCACCCTTTTCCATCCATGGAGATGATATGCGAGAAATGCAGGCATTCATGGCCCCCATTTCCCCCTAGCTTTTGAACTGCACACAGAGAGGTAAAACTGTGCAAAGGACTACTACTACTTGTCGTTTGCTGTCCGAAAACAGGGAGAAAGGAAAAAAAATGTTGCCATACAATGTACAGATATATGAAGAAGGGAAAAAAGATCTGGTGCACGCTTTCCGATGTAGTCAGTAGTTGTATCTTTGCTGGGGTTGCCAAAATCTTCTGGACTTATGATTGGATCATCGTACTATCTGATATAGAAACAGACCATTCGGTGTGTGTCATCTGGGTTCCTTGCTACTATCTTTGAATTCAGTGAAATAATTTGAGTCGCAATGGCCACCAGCTGCAGCTGCAGTGTATCACTTTGTTCAGAGTTCTGAGAACGTCGTCCTCACCTGCAGTTGTAGCAATGGCTCATCAGATCTTTATTGTATACCATATGGATCACCACAAATGTTTATATTGTATACCATATGGATCATAGTTGTACCTTGTCTCAGTTACCTGTCCTGTGAACTAGCCAAGCATTTGTTGCATTTCTGAAGATGTCCAATGTGCTAGTCTGGTTTTGATAAATTCAGTAAGCTCTGATGTGCTTTGCAAATCAACTGCATTGATCAACACATACCAATGCCAGTGATCAATTTTAAGAAGCTTAACTTATGTCCGATAGGTCCTGGCGAGTGCACTCTCCTTCACCAATTTAGCCTGTCACCGAAAAACTATTAGTATTTTTAAGCACATACGTTTAACTGTAAAATGAATTCACTATCCAAACGATACCTTTTCATTACTAGTTACAGGACTGAACATTTGGAGGATGCCAATGTTCTTGAACCCTTTCAGTAGAAATTCAGATCAGTGTATCCATACGGATTGATGTCGGTATATCCATATGAGTAAGGCAGTAGTTCCCCGATGTCCAACTGAGAGCTTGAACAGCTCATTTTCTGAATTCTGCTATGATTGATCGACTCCACTTCTGCACTAAAGACGCTGTAGACCGGCCGATGATCTGAAAACCGAGATTCGCCACGAACATATGACATTTGACCAAGACCCCTTCCATACCACAAAATGCGATCACACCTGCACGGCACAATTACTAAAATTACTTAACTGTACAGAATCCGGCAAATATTGCGCATGAGAGTGCAACATGGGTGGCAACACAATAGGCGAATTGAAGCAAATGAGGCTTAGCCTGTGACCGGCACCTGTTTTTATTGTTTTGTTCAACTCTTGGTTCTTTGAACGGCTGTGTGCATCCTAGTTATGCATAGGCTGGGTGTATTGCTACAAAACTTTTTGAGTAATAAAGCGCCCTTTATCGAAAAAATGAGAGTGCAACATACCATGCAGGAGTTCTCCTCTTCTCCTTCTGGTTCATGTCATCCCCAGCATACTTGTCAGAATTGTTCGAGTATTTGTATGTCGGCGGGAAGTATATTCTCCCCTCATTCCACCCGACAAACACTCGCCCGCCTCTTTGTTCGATCCTTAGCTGGAAGCGTAGAATTTACTTGTCAGTGAGATCATACTACAATGTTATGTAATCATTTTCATAACGAGAACAGCCAGGGATCTTCGGCTTTTGCTGACCTATTAGTAATCTTGGAGTAACATGTTAAAGTAACACAATGACAAGACAAAAGCATTGATTGCCTGTGACATAACAATTTTACAGCTTTCCAGGCCCCCCCAACGGTACACACATATACACAAATTGTGTTCAAGAAGGTTTTCAAGCTCTCACCTGATCTTTCTCCAGCAATGCTTTCCAATTGCGCATCTCCACCAGGGCCTTCACTGACCGATAGGAAAGCGCAATTCGGTAATTTAGGTCCCCGAGCCAGATGATACGACTGAAAGGAAAGGCAGGTTAAGGGCCCCAACATTACACCAAATGCACATGAAACAAGCTTTATGAGACCATTTTAAGGTTCTTTGCTTACTCATGCTCTAAGATAGTTTCCGGCGATCGTTCGTACTGCCCATAAACCATTGGGAACCTGGTCTTCCTAAGGATCTCAAGCACATCAGAATTGCGGCGCATCTCATCGCCTTCCTTCTGCCCTGATGTCAGGTGGCTGCAGACGAAGCAGAAGCTTGTTTGGTGCAATGTCATGCTAATCGAAATCGAACCCTGGAAAATAAATACTTTCCTGTTCAATACCTAAGCTAACAATGCTTCTTGTTTGTGACCAATTCAGACAAGGTAAAGCATTACAAAAATAAATAATAAAGAACCACAGAGCATTAGAACAGTGACCAACCTTATTTCCTAGGTAACCCATCAATCCTCTGCCAACACAAGAAACCTTGAGATTTCTTATGTCATCCCTTATGTCCTTCCGAGCCCAAATCATCAGAAATAATCCCACCATTTGCTTGCTCGCAACCAGGCAATATCTGAACATCAGGTTGCCACACAGATTATTCACTAGTATCTCCTTAAACCATACTGTACTTTAGCTCAACAAACAAAAGTACGGAGTACATGAATAACCTGAAACCTGAAGCGCGCGTACCTTGTGTGACCAGAAGCTGGTTTATGGCTGTCGTCCAAAGACGGCGCGTGGCCGTACCCGTACGACATTGGCGAGTACACCGTGCTCGGCGACTCCCCGGTGTTATTGTCGTCGTCCGACGACCCACCCCACCGGCAGTGCGCCTCGTAGTCGCTGGGCCGGCGGGAGCCGTAGATTGCGCGGTCGCAGACGCTGTACCGGCGCTCCAGCCTGGGCTGCGGGGCGAGGATGTCGCCCTCCATCCTCAGGCTCCGGCTGTGGAACGACCGGCGCTGGAAGAAGGCCGCGTTGTTGCTCTGGTGCCTCGACAGCCCCTCGAAGTCGTCGTCCACCTCCGCCACCGGGTCCGGCGGCGCCGGCGACGGCGTCCGGAAGCTGCCGCTGGCGCTGGCGCCCGGGAGGGTGTTCAGCGTCCTCCTGATCAGCGACACCCACTTCCTCGCCGGCCCGTTGTCCTCCGTCCCCAGCACGTTCCCGGCGTTCAGCGGCACGATCTCTTGGAACCTTGCCGGCGGCGGCATCGAAACCCCATCAGACGTGGATGAATCCAGGTTTAGGAGAAGACAGGGGAAATCAACATACCCGAGGACATAGATGTCGGCTGGCGGCGCGGCGTGGAGCCAGTCCTCGAGGCCCATGCCGCTCGGAGGGGATCGGCCACCCACATTCCACGTAGCAACAAAGATCCTGATGTTTTTTTTTCCAAGAACAGACAAGGGGAGAGAATTACACTCGGGCAAGAATGTGGGATCAGTCAGTCAATCACCAACCAGCATTGATACAGATGCAGAGCGGCGGCGGTGCCGACGAACCTGTAGTCCATGGTGACGGTGGCCTCGGCGGCGTCGAGGTCGATCTTGCCCCGCCTGGAGTGCTCGCGGCTCCTCCTGGACGGCCTCTCGGTCCTGCTCTTCTTGGCCGTGCTCGGCTCCCTCCTGGTGAAGCTGCTGCCCCTCCACTCTTCGTCGTCGCCGCCACCGCCTCTGTGGCCGGCCGCAGCGGCGTCGTCGGCGTGGAAGTCGTGGGCCTTGCTCCTGATGTTGAACCACTTGCGCACCAAGCTCTTGGACCACGACAGCTACAAGATGCAAGCACATTTAGGCAGGAGGAAACAGAGCACGGGCAGCGAGGGAGACAGAGCTAGGAATGGGAGGAGAGGAGATACCTTGCTCTTCTTGGTTGAGTTGCAGCCATCTCTCATTGTTTCCTGAGGTCAGGGGAACACAACACTCATGCAGAAGAAGAGCCCAGGGTCGAAGCTGCTGCTGCTGCTGCGAAAATGGGCTGGGCAGCAAGCAGAGGGGCCAAGGAAGAAGGGGTGGAGACAATGCGGCCACTGTTTGGCTTCACACTGTCTACAAACAAAGATTGTGATTTGATGGAAAGAAGAGAGGGAGAGAGAGAGAAAGTGAGGATTGATGAGGATGAGAACAAAATGCGGATTCTCTCAGGTGGAAGGACAGAGGCTGGATAACACTAATGCTGAAAACAAATTCGATCAATGCCACTCCTACTGCTTGCTAGCCTGCACAGCAAAGAAGAGGAAGGGGAGAAGAGAGCATGCCAAGTGACTGAAGAAGGGGGCAAGAAGAGTGAAAGAGTAACCGTGAATGAAAAAAGAAAAATCTGAGTGAGTCGTTTGCCTGTGTGCGAGTAAGCTTCAAATACGTGTGAGGGTGGAAGAGAATAAAGCGAGTGCAGAGGAGGGAGGAATCTTAGGATGGTCAGTGTCTCTGCTTTTTATCGCTGCTCCAGCAAAACCCAAGGAGGGCAAGCCATGCCATGCACACAAGCAATACCCTTCGGGGAAAAAGTGTGTGCTGCAGTGCCAGAATTTGAGCATGTGAGTGAGTGACCGGCTGCTCAAACTTGTGAAGAAAATAACTTGGGATTTCGAAACAAGATGGAACATCCGCTGCAACATTTTGGACTAGCACAACTTGATAGATATTACATGAGCTGCGGCACATTTTCGTGCCTATTTCCTCACTAAATTATGGAATTAAGCACGTCTGCTGAAAAGGATACATTGTTTGGAACAGTGCACTACTGATGAACTCCTGGTGCTCCCACTGGCCGTTCTTCAGGCAGCAGAGGAACAAAGAAAGGAGGAGCAGTCGGGGAGTGAGGCACAAAAAAGGGGAGGAAAGATAAAGCCATGAGGCGATCTCGCTAGCTTTTTTCATCTCTTCCAAGACGTTTTTCCCCTTGCGTTTTTTTGGTACCCGTGTGTGTGTGCCCTAGTTTGTTTGTTTTTCCTTGTTCTTTCCCCAGCCACTGTTCCTGGGTTTCGATACGCTTCGGTACTCGCCACCGACTGACTGGTCGTCTTTGCCTGCTAGATCTCGCGCTCCTGTGCGTACGGCTGGGAGAATGTGAGCTGGAATTTTCACACGCTTTTATCTGCGCGCCAGAAGACAATCTTCATCCAAGTGCAGTACTGTCCTTAGCGGCTTGACGACGACATTGAGGAAATGACCACAATCCTCGCGGCGAAGGAGATCATGGACGTGAGGCCGAAGAAGCGGCAGTGTCGACCATGGGGCGGCTTTGCACCCCTCGGAACCGCGCTCATTGGCACAATATGCTATAAAGGTCTGTTCGGCGCACGAGTGGAAGGAAACTTCTCTCTGGATGAGTCTAGAACAGATGATGTTCCCCAAGTTTCCGATGAGGAAAATAACTTTCTTACTGCCCCTTATTCAGAGGACGAAATAAGAAAGGCGGTTTTCCAAATGGAACACAACAAAGCCCCGGTCCTGATGGCTTCCCTGATGAGTTTTATTTGGCTTTTTGGGATGTCATCAAGTCTGATCTTCTAGATTTGTCCGCTGATCTTCATGCTAGACAAGTAGAGTTGTTTCGCCTAAACTTTGGTGAGATTATTTTACTGCCTAAGGTTAATGAAGCAGAAATGATTCAACAATATCGACCTATCTGCCTCCTCAATGTTAGCTTTAATTTTTTCACTAAGTTGCCACAATTAGGCTGAACACGGTGGCTGACCATGTAGTCCGACCTTCACAAACTGCTTTTATGCAAGGGCGTAACATCCTGGATGGGTTGGTGGTCCTTCATGAAACATTTCACGAACTACATCGGAAGAAGTTGAATGGGGTTTTATTAAAGATTGACTTCGACAAGGCCTATGATAAGGTGAAGTGGTATTTCTTGCAACAAACCCTCAGAATGAAAGGTTTTTCTGAAGAGTGCCGCCCTCTAATTCATAGTTTTGTCTCGGGTGGGAAGTGTTGCCATTAAAGTCAATGACGATGTTGGTAAATACTTTCAAACCAAGAAGGGACTAAGACAAGGTGATTAGCTATTTAACATAGTGGCAGATATGCTCGCTATTATGATTGAACATGCAAAGTCTGAAGGTCAAATTGAAGGAGTTGTTCCCCATCTGGTGGACGGCGTATTGTCCATTCTTCAATATGCCAACGACACAATTCTTTTTATGGAACATGGCATCGAAAAGGCTAGAAACCTGAAATTATTTCTTTCAGCGTTCGAGCAATTATCGGGTCTGAAAATTAATTTCCATAAGAGTGAGTTGTTTTGTTTTTGCGAGGCCCAAGATCATGTTGCTCTGTGTGCTGATTTATTTGGCTGCGGACAAGGCCAATTTCCTATCAACTACTTGGGAATCCCAATTCATTATCGGAGACTGACCAATGCGGAGTGGAAATTGGTGGAGGAAAGATTACAAATTCGTTTATATAGTTGGAAAGGCAAATTACTATCCCTAGGCGGAAGATTAGTTCTTATCAATGCAGTACTAAGCAATATGGTACTGTATATGATATCTTTCTTCCAGCTACCTAAAGGAGTCTTAAAATGATTGGATTATGTCCGATCAAGATTCTTCTAGCAAGGGGATAGTGAAAAAGCGTAAATACCATCTGGCTAGATGGAATGTGTTGTGCCACCCTAAAGAGCATGGTGGTCTTGGCATTCAAGACCTCCAGGTTAAGAATAGGGCCCTACTTGGTAAATGGTTGTTCAAGCTACTAACCGAGGATGGCATTTGGCAAACACTTATAAGGAGGAAGTATATTGGCTCAAAGGCATTATCCCAGGTATATTGGAAGCTTGGGGATTGGGCTGGTCTTAGGGCAACGAAGAGATTCTTCTTTCCATATGGAACTTTCTCTATTAGGGATGGGTCAAAGATTCGTTTCTGGGAGGATAAATGGCTAGGTAATGCCACACTTCGAGAACAATATCCGGCATTGTACAATATTGTGTGTCACAAGGGCGATACTATCGCTAGGGTGTTGGAAACTTTCCCACCGAATGTGGCGTTCAGAAGAAGCCTCATTAGACCCAGGCAGGATTCATGGAATCAATTGCTACAGCGACTATAGTCGGTACATCTGTCGCATGGGTTAGATGAATTCCGCTGGAATCTTACTGATAGTGGTTCATTCTCGGTGGCTTCTATATACAATGTGCTAATCCATCCAAAGATTCATGTTCATAATAATTCAAAAATTTGGAAGATGAAGATACCACTCAAAGCAAAAGTGTTTACGTGGTATCTTCGTCGAGGAGTCATCCTCACCAAAGATAACCTTGCTAAACACAATTGATACGGAAGTAAGAATTGTGTCTAGCTTTTTTCATCATGATGAGACTATAAAACACTTATTCTTCCAGTGTAAATTAGCTAGATCTATATGGTCAGCCATCCAGATAGGTTCTACCTTATACCCACCACATAGTGTTGCGAATATTTTCGGCAACTGGCTCAATGGTGTGGATACTAGGTTTAAGCGTCTTATTAGGATGGGAGCGATTGCCGTTATTTGGTCGCTATGGCTATGTAGAAATGATAAGGTTTTTAACAATGTATCTTCTAATCTCATGCAAGTCATATACCAGTGCACGGCTACTCTACGTTCATGGTCACCTCTTCAACGAGTGGAACATCGAGACCTTTTTATGGAGGTGTCTACACGATCGGAGGATACGACGAGGGATATTTTTTCCCCCCATTATACATGGAACAATTGATAAGCGTTGCCAGCACGAGATCACATAGGAGAAGGGATTGCATAAGGTAAGTTTTACTAAGAATAGTTTCTATTGTCAAATTCCTCGGTAAACACGGTTTGACATTTAGAGGATCCAGTCATCAAATTTACAATGATCTTGATGGTAATTTATTTTTATGTGTTGAGATGGTTTTTGAGTTTGATTTGGTAATGCAAGACCACCTCAGACAGATTCATAACAAAGACATTCGGTATCATTATCTTAGATATATAATGCAGAATGAGTTGATTTCTCTTAAGGCATCTAGCATTACAAACACTATTACCAAGGTAGTTAAAGTGGACAAATATTTATCTGTTATCCTTGATTGTACCCCATATGCAAGTCACAAGAGAAAATGAGTTTGTTGGTTCGACGTGTTAATACGTCGGATGCCCAAATGAGTTTTCTTGGTTTGTTGGTGGTGAATGATGCATCTCAAAAGGCTTTTTAGTGTATACCTTGATTCATCAATTCATATGGTTTTCGAATTGAGGTCATTAAGGTCCAATGCTATGTTAATGGATCTAATATTGAATAAAAAACAAGTCAGTGCAAAAGATGTTGCTTCGTACTCCCTCGGTTTTTATTTACTTCGTGTTTAGAGTTTAGTCAAAGTCAAAGTTTAACCAAAAATTATAGTAAAAATATCAGTATCCATTACACCAAATATATATATGATGAACATATACTTTATGACGATTCTAATACAATAGGTTTTATATCAGACATGTTGATATTTTATCATAAATATTTGGTCAACGTTGCAAAGTTTGACTTTGAACAAACCCAGAACGCAGAGTAATTGTGAACAGAGGGAGTATAAATCAAGGTTTGAAATAGAGTGCAAAAATAAATAGCAGTGGACTCATCCAAACGTTATAAACGATATATCGTGCTAATATCGTGCTATAGTCCAAATAGCGTTTTAAAAAAACTAGATATAGCCTAAAAGTAAAGGATTTCAAAAAAAAAGTCCAAATGAAAGAACTATACATAACCACGGAAAAGAAAAGTTCTCCACTTTTTTAGAAGCCTAACATCAACATTCCACGAGGCAACAACATAGAAGAAATTATTTATTAAGAATCATCAGGATTAGTCACAATATCTTCTGATTAAGAAGAGGAACCAATAGATTGCAATTGATCACCACAAAAAAGGAACCTGTATTTTTCTCATGGAGGAAAACTCGGGCCATTGGGCCAATTGGATCCACAAAATAGCAGGCCAACTTTATGGAGTTTTAGCCAGATATAGGCATATAAAATGTTATATCAAAAATAGAGCCATTGTGAGCAAAATTACTAAAATGTAGCATTGACTCTCTAAATAAGCTATTACGCACTCTTAACGCAGAAATAGCACACTATTTTAAACCTTTGTATAAAGTCAAGAGCTTTGGATATGTCATTCATGTGATTGCCACAGTCTTAATCTCACACTTGATATGGCAAAATCTTGTGGTAAAGTTGTTTCTCTTTTTTTGGAGTTGTGCAACGGATCTATGTTTTATTTGCTTGCTGTACTTAAATATGACTTCTTTTTGCTTGATCACATGGAAAATTTAACTATGAAGTCTATGTCCAACACTAATTGGGAGAGTCAAATAAAAAGGCTAAAGCCATTAGATTTCAAGCTCCTCGGCTAACTTGTGCTCTTCTTGAGTTAAGTGAAGATGGTGATATCGAACTCAAGGTTAGGAGTGATGCAAAAAAAAGTTCTTATATAGTAGCTTTAAATTTTTATTTTGTATGGTAGTTTGGCATGGCATTCTCTTTTCTGTAAACATGGCGAGCAAGAAGTTACAATCACCATCCATTTGCATTGAGTCTACAATACAACAAATATAAGGTATACATACTTACTTTAACATCTATAAAAATATGGGTTTGCTTCTAGTTTGAGAACTGCAAAGGAAATTGCATCTGGATTGTGTGCAGAGCAATCATTCCTAATAGAGGCATCGCGTTTGTAGGACAAAGCAATCTGATGAAACTCAATGCGAGGAAGCAATCTTGCAAGCAGAGGATAATTTTAAAATTGACTACTTATGGTCGATATTGCAATTACATCATTGACACACATGTTTGAAGCACATCAATCATTCAAGTACATGAAGGCTCTTGAAGAGTTTAATAGCCTTGAAGAATTGGGTGGTTCTCAACTAATAGACTGATGCACTAAATTTGCACAAATTTTCTATCAATACCGAGATGGTTCATCTGGTTCCTATGCCGAGTTAAATAAACTGGCTTCTGAGTTAGGTGTTGTGCACCAGCTAGACCAATGTTTGCTATGGAGTTTTCTCAGTTTGTGGAAGAAGCGGATTGTTATCCTACTATTTGCTTTGCTTACCGGATCTTATATATTTTCTATGCACATGGTTGTTGCATCAGCTGAAAGAAGCTTTTCAAATTTGAAATTGTTGAAGAACCATTTGAGATCTTTAATGTCCAGGAGGGGTTTAATGATTTGGCAACTCTGTGCAGAAGCTTGAGGATCTTGGCTCTCGACAAATGGTTATGTTTGGTGATAGAGGCTGGCTTTGAACTAATGGTTGTGGCATCGAGGTGCATGGTGTTACCGGCAATCATTGGCGAGGCTCCTAGGCCTAATTTGCCTCAGCTTCTCCATCTTAAGATGTTGCACGGTTCTCCTCCGCGCTCTGTAAAGATAATACAATGAGCATACAGGGGCGTTTGATTTGCGTGCTCAGTCAAGTCTTACGTCATTTGATTTGGGTCGTGATTCGGGTTAGTCATGAGTAGCATACAGGGGCGGAGCTCAATGAATCATGAATGAACCCTGATGCACAGGTATACGGGTGCATACAAAACTTTAGTCGTTCTTGGCGTCAAAATAGGAACTGTGCATCAGGGTAGGCCGGCAGTAGTGCATCAGGTTTATCTTTTCGATCCTCTGGCCACTCCCGCATGTCCGAGTCCGGCGGCGCCCAGAACCCTTGAGGCTCGTCCAGTACAAACAAGCCTCTCCAGTCTCCACTTAAGTCAACAGACGGATCGATTCACCTGTTCCTTTTTTTCTATCGATTAGTTCCTCTGATCCTCTCGTACACACAGGCAGTTCGACTCGATCGATCACAAGGCGCAAGAAGCAGCCCTCGACGACCCCATCGTTGGTGACCCGCCCTAAATCAAGTCTGTAATTCTGCAGATTTACCTCCTTCCATCAGTATGTTTCATCTCATTGTTTTTTTGAAAATTATGTCCGCCAAATCTTTTTTTTTTTTGAAACTTATGTCCGCCAAATCTCATGAAATTGTGGCTAGTGTTTGTGCAGGGTATGTATATAGTTTGTATACTTCAATGCGTTAGGCAAATTTTCAAGCGTCATTTGAAATATTTGTTTATCAAATATGAGTATGTTATGACAAGTTTATTCTCAAAAGAAAAGCACTATCACGGATATTAGGAAGAACATCAACTGGAGATTCAGTATTATCCATTTAGAAAAAATTCAAAGATACTAAAAAGTATTGTTTAAAATATATCTACTTAAGTAATATCATATTAACCATTATACTAGGTTCACTTGAAAATTAAGTTTAGTTTTTTACCTCGTATGTTAATGAGCCTTTGTGTTGGATGATGTAATTTAGAATTTGGAAATGCAAATACTTTTTCCAAGTAATTTTGTCCTCTATTTCATCATTTATAGTAGACATTCTGGTTTTTGATTGATAGTTCTTTGGATTTATACACTAAGGGTGTGTTTGGTAGCCCGGGTGTCGAGGGTGCTCCTCGGCAATGTCCTCCGATAGGGGCTTAGGATTGATGGAATCCTGCAAGCTGACACGAGACATCGGTTCACAGACAAACGGGGAGAGCGATTTACCCAGGTTCGGGGCCCTCGATGAGATAAAACCCTTACGTCCTGCTTGTCTGTTCTTGATTATGATGAAAATAGGTTACAATGGGGTGCCGAATAGTTCGGCTGAGATCTCGTCGAGATGGCTAAACGCTATGATGATCTAGTTCTAAGCTTCTGCTGGCTAAGTTCGTTCAGATTGATTGTATCCCCTCGGCAGCCCCTCTCCTGGCCTTTATATAGGAGGCCAGGTCTTAAGAGGTCTAACCGAGTACGACTAGGTTTACAATAATTTTAAATCTAATCTCTCCTTGTTCGGCCGCTTCTTTGTCTTGCTTGTCAAGGAATCTTCTAATGCTCCACCCGGATGGGCCGCCTTGCCTCCAAGTGCCTTCATGGGCCCCCAACTAGGGAATATAGGATAGGGCAACGTCGGTTACCCGAAGGGTAGTGCCCACGTAAGTAGCCCCCGAGTGTCTAGCCGAAGATAGTTCGGTTAGAGACTAAAGCATGGCTTCTTCTAATGTCCTTTTTCTTGATTGTTCTTGTTCTTCTTCTGTCGGGTGCGCGTCAGCGCTCCCGATGAGAGTAGTCCCCGAGTCTAGGTACGGATGCTTGCAATCCGTGCGTAGACTAAAGTTGTACCACTCGAATATTTTTGCTCTGCCGAAGTTTTTCTGCAAGTCTTCATAAGTCATCCGATACATTTCCTCATGCAAGGGATAACGAGTAACATGCCCAACTTTTGTTGGTTAACTGCCGATGGCAAAACAACGTTATCCTACACAGAATCAAGTCCCCGGGCATGATCCTGGAGTGCAAAAAAGTTTTATCGGGTGCACGGCCAGTGCTCCCGATGGGAGTAGCCCCCGAGTCTGGACACGAACGCTTTACGATCGGGTGCAGACTCGAGCCGAACATTCCATCCTTCTCTTTAAATATATCTTTGAGTCCTCATTCTTTCGAGTGCGCGTCTTCTTTTTATCGGGTGCGCGTCAGCGCTCCCGATGGGAGCAGCCCCCGAGTCTGGACACGAGCGCCTTACGATCGAGTGCAGACTCAAGCCTGAACATCCAAAGATTATCTATTTCCCTTCGATTGCTTTCGATTTCCTCCATGATGTCATTGATGACGCTTTTACCGATATTTTAACTTTGACTGACAAGATGCGACCCGCTGGGCCTGTTTTTTCTCTGTCTATCCTTGTTTTTAAGCAACATCCTCACCTCTCGC
This sequence comes from Lolium rigidum, assembly GCF_022539505.1. Classification (NCBI taxonomy): domain Eukaryota; kingdom Viridiplantae; phylum Streptophyta; class Magnoliopsida; order Poales; family Poaceae; genus Lolium; species Lolium rigidum. The sequence continues at coordinate 73,920 of NW_025900264.1, forward strand.
TCAGTTACCGAGGCGTCTCCTCGATTTACGCAATCTCTAATGGCAAGGATCCACTTGATGAACTGATAGCAATGACACGCGTCCACACAGCCCTCAAGTTCTCCCTTTCTTAAAATCTCCAAAGGACGAAAATCTCCATCCTTCTCTCACATTTTCCGTAACATCTTCTCGCCCTTCTTCTTCTTCCTCCTGTCGCTACTGCTGCGCCGCCGCCACTGCTTTTCCAATCTTCCCTAGATCTCGCAATGGTGAAGAAGAAGAGCCTCACCGCCGCCGCCAGTTCTACCAGTGGTGGCGCCGCCGTGATGGCGTGTAACTCACACGTTCGTTGGGAACCCCAAGAGGAAGGTATGATGCGCACAGCAGCAAGTTTTCCCTCAGAAAGAAACCAAGGTTTAATCGAACCAGGAGGAGCCAAGAAGCACGTTGAAGGTTGATGGTGGCGAAATGTGATGCGGCGCAACACTAGGGATTCCGGCGCCAACGTGGAACATGCACAACACAACCAAAGTACTTTGCCCCAACGAAACAGTGAGGTTGTCAATCTCACCGGCTTGCTGTAACAAAGGATTAACCGTATTGTGTGGAAGATGATTGTTTGCGAAGAAAACAGTAAAACAAGTATTGCGATGAGATTGTATGCGATGTAAAGAATAGGACCGGGGTCCACAGTTCACTAGAGGTGTCTCTCCCATAAGATTAAAGCATGTTGGGTGAACAAATTACAGTCGGGCAATTGACAAATAGAAAGGGCATAACAATGCATATACATGATATGATAAATATAGTGAGATTTAATCGAGGCATTACGACAAAGTACATAGAACCGCCATCCGAGCATGCATCTATGCCTAAAAAGTCCACCTTCGAGGTTATCATCCGAACCCCTTCCGAGTATTAAGTTGCAAGCAACGGACAATTGCATTAAGTATGGTGCGTAATGTAATCAACAACTACATCCTTAGACATAGCATCAATGTTTTATCCCTAGTGGCAACGAGCACATCCACAACCTTAGAACTTTCATCGTCACCGTCCCGGTATCTAATGGAGGCATGAACCCACTATCGAGCATAAATACTCCCTCTTGGAGTTAAGAGCAAAAACTTGGCCGAGCCTCTACTAATAACGGAGAGCATGCAAGATCATAAACAACACATAAGTAATAGATTGATAATCACCATAACATAGTATTCTCTATCCATCGGATCCCGACAAACACAACATATAGTATTACGGATAGATGATCTTGATCATGTTAGGCAGCTCACAAGATCCAACAATGAAGCACAATTAGGAGAAGACGACCATCTAGCTACTTGCTATGGACCCATAGTCCAGGGGTGAACTACTCACTCATCACTCCGGAGGCGATCATGGCGATGAAGAGTCCTCCGGGAGATGATTCCCTCTCTCGGCAGGGGTGCCGGAGGCGATCTCCGAATCCCCGAGATGGGATTCGCGGCGGCGGCGTCTCAGTAAGGTTTTCCGTATCGTGGCTCTCGGTACTGGGGGTTTCGCGATGGAGGATTTAAGTAGGCGGAAGGGCAACGCGGGGGGCCACACGAGGGCCCCACACACTAGGGCCGCGCGGCCAAGGCCTGGGCCGCGCCGCCCTAGTATGGCGGTGCCTCGTGGCCCCACTTCCTTTCCCCTTCGGTCTTCTGGAAGCTTCGTGCAAAAATAGGACCCTGGGCGTTGATTTCGTCCAATTCCGAGAATATTTCCTTACTAGGATTTCTGAAACCAAAAACAACAGAAAACAGCAACTGGCTCTTCGGCATCTTGTTAATAGGTTAGTGCCGAAAATGCGTAAATACGACATATAATGTGTATAAAACATGTAGATATCATCAATAATGTAGCATGGAACATAAGAAATTATCGATACGTCGGAGACGTATCAGCATCCCCAAGCTTAGTTACGCTCGTCCCGAGCAGTAACGATAACAAGGATAATTTCTGGAGTGACATGCCATCATAACCTTGATCATACTATTGTAAACATATGTAATGAATGCAGCGATCAAAACAATGGTAATGACATGAGTAAACAAATGAATCATAAAGCAAAGACTTTTCATGAATAGTACTTCAAGACAAGCATCAATAAGTCTTGCATAAGAGTTAACTCATAAAGCAATAAATCAAAGTAAAGGTATTGAAGCAACACAAAGGAAGATTAAGTTTCAGCGGTTGCTTTCAACTTATAACATGTATATCTCATAGATAGTGTCAATGTAAAGTAATATAACAAGTGCAATATGCAAGTATGTAGGAATCAATGCACAGTTCACACAAGTGTTTGCTTCTTGAGATGGAGAGAGATAGGTAAACTGACCCAACAATAAAAGTAAAAGAAAGGTCGTTCAAAGAGGAAAGCATCGATTGCTATATTTGTGCTAGAGCTTTTATTTTGAAAACATGAAACAATTTTGTCAACGGTAGTAATAAAGCATATGTATTATGTCAATTATATCTTACAAGTTGCAAGCCTCATGCATAGTATACTAATAGTGCCTGCACCTTGTCCTAATTAGCTTGGACTACCGGATCATCGTAATACACATGTTTTAACCAAGTGTCACAAAGGGGTACCTCCATGCCGCTGTACAAAGGTCTAAGGAGAAAGCTCGCATTTTGGATTTCTCGCTTTTGATTATTCTCAACTTAGACATCTATACGGGACAACATGGACAACAGATAATGGACTCCTCTTTAATGCATAAGCATGTGGCAACAATTAGTGTTCTCATATGAGATTGAGGATATATGTCCAAAACTGAAACTTCCACCATGATTCATGGCTTTAGTTAGCGGCCCAATGTTCTTCTCTAACAATATGCATGCTCTAACCATTAAGGTGGTAGATCTCTCTTACTTCGGACAAGACGGACATGCATAGCAACTCACATGATATTCAACAAAGAGTAGTTGATGGCGTCCCCGAAGCATGGTTATCGTACAACAAGCAACTTAATAAGAGATAAAGTGCATAAGTACATATTCAATACCACGATAGTTTTTAAGGCTATTTTGTCCCATGAGCTATATATTGCAAAGGCGAATGATGGAATTTTAAAGGTAGCACTCAAGCAATTTACTTTGGAATGGCGGAGAAATACCATGTAGTAGGTAGGTATGGTGGACACGAATGGCATAGTGGTTGGCTCAAGGATTTTGGATGCATGAGAAGTATTCCCTCTCGATATAAGGTTTAGGCTAGCAAGGTTATTTGAAGCAAACTCAAGGATGAACCGGTGCAGCAAAAACTCACATAAAAGACATATTGTAAACATTATAAGACTCTACACCGTCTTCCTTGTTGTTCAAAACTCAATACTAGAAATTATCTAGACCTTAGAGAGACCAAATATGCAAACCAAATTTTAGCAAGCTCTATGTATGTCTTCATTAATGGGTGCAAAGTATATGATGCAAGAGCTTAAACATGAGCACAACAATTGCCAAGTATCACATTATCCAAGACATTTTAGAATTACTACATGTAGCATATCCCGATTCCAACCATATAACAATTTAACGAAGAAATTTCAACCTTCGCCTTGAACATTATGAGTAAAGCCTAAGGACATATTTGTCCATATGCAACAGCGGAGCGTGTCTCTCTCCCATACAGAGAATGCTAGGATCCATTTTATTTAAACAAAAACAAAAACAAAACAAATCGACGCTCCAAGCAAAGTACATAAGATGTGACTGAATAAAAATATAGTTCCAGGGGAGGAACCTGATGATGTTGTCGATGAAGAAGGGGATGCCTTGGGCATCCCCAAGCTTAGACGCTTGAGTCTTCTTAAAATATGCAGGGATGAACCACGGGGGCATCCCCAACCTTAGAGCTTTCACTCCTCTTGATCATAGTATATCATACTCCTCTCTTGACCCTTGAAAACTTCCTTCACACCAAACTTCAAGCAAACTCATTAGAGGGTTAGTGCATAATTAAAAATTCACATGTTCAGAGGTGACACAATCATTCTTAACACTTCTGGACATTGCACAAAGCTACTGGACATTAATGGATCAAAGGAATTCATCCAACATAGCAAATACGGCAATGCGAAATAAAAGGCAGAATCTGTCCAAAACAGAACAGTCCGTAAATACGAACCTGAAAGGGGCACTAGACTTGCTCAAATGGAAAAACTCAAAACTAATGAAAGTTGCGTACATATCTGAGGATCACGCTCGTAAATTTGCAGATTTTTTTGAATTTTTTTACAGAGACTTATGCCAGAATTCGTGACAGACAGCAATGCTGTTTCTGCGTAGCGATCCCAAATATAACATCAACTTTAGCATAGAAACTTTACTTGGCACAAAAACATGATAAGGAGAGGTTGCTACAGTAGTAAACAACTTCCAAGACTTAAATATAAAACAAAGTACTGTAGTAAAAAACATGGGTTGTCTCCCATAAGCGCTTTTCTTTAACGCCTTTCGACTAGGCGCGAAAGTGCAAATCAAGTAACATCAAGAGTAGAAGCATCAACATCATTACCGGGGGTGTTGGGAGTTTTCTCAACAATGCATGTTATCTCGTCTATGTAAGTTTCGGAGGCTCCTTTTTCATTATTCTTAGGCTTGCTATTCTCATCAAACAAATTTTCAGGAACAAGCCAACCATAGTTATTTTCTAGAGCTTCATGCATTCCTAGGAGCTTACAAGGTATTGTTGTCTTAACCTCCCCACCATCATTAATATCATTAGTGTACTTTACTCTCTCCATGTCCATCTTTTCAAGGAGACTAACAAAATTTGTGTAAGAACCAAGCATTTTATATTTAGCAAAGACTTTTCTAGCCTCTCTTGCTACACCACCAAATTCTTTAAGAAGGGTTTCTAAAACAAAGTCTTTCTTCTCTCCTTCCTCCATATCACCAAGTGTGAGAAACATGTGTTGTATTATAGGATTGAGATTAACAAATTTAGTTTCCAGCATGTGGACTAAAGAAGCAACAACAATTTCATAAGTAGGAGCAAGTTCTACCAAGTGTCTATCTTCAAAATCTTCAGCGGTGCTAACATGAGTGAAAAAATCTTCTATATTATCTCTTCCAATTATAAATCCTCGGCCTACCGGTATGTCTTTTAGAGTGTACTTAGGAGGAAACATGATGAAATAAACAAAAGGTAAATAAGTAAATGCAAGTAACTAATTTTTTTTTGTGTTTTTGATATAGAGAGCAAGACAGTAAATAAAGTAAAACTAGCAACTAATTTTTTTGTGTTTTATTTAAGTGCAGCAAACAAAGCAGTAAATAAAATAAAGCAAGACAAAAACAAAGTAAAGAGATTGGGAAGTGGAGACTCCCCTTGCAGCGTGTCTTGATCTCCCCGGCAACGGCGCCAGAAAACGAGCTTGATGCGCGTAGATGTACACGTCCGTTGGGAACCCCAAGAGGAAGGTATGATGCGCACAGTGGCAAGTTTTTCTCAGAAAGAAACCAAGGTTTAATCGAACCAGGAGGAGCCAAGAAGCACGTTGAAGGTTGATGGTGACGAAATGTGATGCGGCGCAACACCAGGGATTCCGGCGCCAACGTGGAACCTGCACAACACAACCAAAGTACTTTGCCCCAACGAAACAGTGAGGTTGTCAATCTCACCGGCTTGCTGTAACAAAGGATTAACCGTATTGTGTGGAAGATGATTGTTTGCGAAGAAAACAGTAAAGAACAATTGCGATGAGATTGTATGCGATGTAAAGAATAGGACCGGGATCCACAGTTCACTAGAGGTGTCTCTCCCATAAGATTAAAGCATGTTGGGTGAACAAATTACAGTTGGGCAATTGACAAATAGAGATGGCATAACAATGCACATACATGATATGATAAATATAGTGAGATTTAATCAGGGCATTACGACAAAGTACATAGACCGCCATCCAGCATGCATCTATGCCTAAAAAGTCCACCTTCGAGGTTATCATCCGAACCCCTTCCAGTATTAAGTTGCAAGCAACGTGACAATTGCATTAAGTATGGTGCGTAATGTAATCAACAACTACATCCTTAGACATAGCATCAATGTTTTATCCCTAGTGGCAACAAGACATCCACAACCTTAGAACTTTCCGTCACTCGTCCTGCATTTAATGGAGGCATGAACCCACTATCGAGCATAAATACTCCCTCTTGGAGTTAAGAGCAAAAACTTGGCCGAGCCTCTACTAATAACGGAGAGCATGCAAGATCATAAACAACACATAGGTAATAGATTGATAATCACCATAACATAGTATTCTCTATCCATCGGATCCCGACAAACACAACATATAGTATTACGGATAGATGATCTTGATCATGTTAGGCAGCTCACAAGATCCAACAATGAAGCACAATTAGGAGAAGACGACCATCTAGCTACTGCTATGGACCCATAGTCCAGGGGTGAACTACTCACTCATCACTCCGGAGGCGATCATGGCGATGAAGAGTCCTCCGGGAGATGATTCCCCTCTCCGGCGGGGTGCCGGAGGCGATCTCCTGAATCCCCCGAGATGGGATTGGCGGCGGCGGCGTCTCTGGAAGGTTTTCCGTATCGTGGCTCTCGGTACAGAGGGTTTCGCGAAGAAGACTTTAAGTAGGCGGAAGGGCAACGCGGGGGGCCACACGAGGGCCCCACACACTAGGGCCGCGCGGGCCCAAGCCTGGCCGCGCCGCCCTAGTGTGGCGGCGCCTCGTGGCCCCACTTCCTTTCCCCCTCGGTCTTCTGGAAGCTTCGTGCAAAAATAGGACCCTGGGCGTTGATTTCGTCCAATTCCGAGAATATTTCCTTACTAGGATTTCCGAAACCAAAAACAGTGAAAACAAAGAATCGGCTCTTCGGCATCTTGTTAATAGGTTAGTGCCGGAAAATGCGTAAATACGACATATAATGTGTATAAAACATATAGATATCATCAATAATGTAGCATGGGACATAAGAAATTATCGATACGTCGGATACGTATCAAGCGACGAATAGTTGAGCCCTAGTTCAAATCTGGTCAGTTTCCAGCGGATTCGGCGGGACACCGCCGGAAGCCGCATGGGTTCCCAAAAAGCTAATGCATGCACATGTCATTTGATAGGTGGTGCGTAGGTGGTCTACTATCATCGCACGGAGGTTTCATGTCATCCTAAAATGCGTCCCATGTAGCTGTTTCACAAATAAAAACTGTTTGGGCACACTAAAAATGAAAAGATGGTCGCCCGTGGATCGGATTAGAAATCCGCATCCGAGGTCTTGCTTCCCATCCTAGGGCCCACACACGTGCCAAATATGACCTTATTTCGGCAAACTATGTCATGCCGAGACCGTTTCCCACCTCATTTTCAATGAAGTCAACTAGATTTAAACTAGAGTTACTTGATCTAATGCTCATGATTTTTGGATAAATTAACTTTGTAGATTCAAAATATGATACTGATGTCATATTTGTATTCCTCTCATTTTTCTGATCAATTTAGACATATTATTTGCCAAATTCACATCTACCGATATTAATTATTTCATATTAAATAAAAAGACAAAAAAATAATTTAATTGTTTTTCAAATTCTACATTATTATATATATATATTCATTGTTGTTTACTTAAGTAATTGATTAGAATTCAAAAATATAGAGGTGTGGCATCACGGTCAAAAGGTTAATATGATTGATATGGTAGTATTAACAACAAGGTGTCATTTCTTTCATGGAAGCTCATCCGAAGAGAACCAAGAAGTTAAGCGTGCTAGAGTGGGAGTAGTGTGAGGATGGGTGACCAAGTGGGAAGTTTGACTACAAGTGTAATTTGACCTAAGATTAGGTGTTCTAAGTGTGATTGTGAAAGATTACCAAGTTAAAAATAATAAGAAGAAAATTGAAAAAAAAAAAATTTTCAAAAAACATAATTTGAATATTTTTTCATCAAATAATTTGAAAATTTTGAAATACTATGCCGACGGTTATACCGTCGGCACAACAATCTACGCCGACGGCCAGTCTATGCCGACGGTGATCGGGCAGTCCCCGACCAGAACTATGCCGACGGTCACCGTCGGCACAGCCTATCTCGGCATGTATGTAATCATGGATCTACACGGGGCTCCCAGCGGCCAACAACAAGATGTCTTCACCGGCCAAAACAACAAGCCGGCCGGTTTCTTCAACGACTATAACTTCGATCGCGCCCAGAAGTGGATGTCTTGGATGACAAGGCGCATCCACACTAACCCAGCCTACGCTACCGTCGGCATGATTGAGGTTCTCAACGAGCCTGTCTCCGGGCATGACCCGGAACGACGGTACCCTGCCCCCGGTCAGGGCATCTCCAACCGGGCGACCCAAACGGACGCGCTGGGCCGTCCGTTTTGGGCCGTTTGGGTGGCCGAACGGACACCCGGACAGCGCCCCGCGTCCGCGTGTCCGTTTGGGTCGCACGCTGCGCCCAACGCAACGGTCACTCCATTTGGCCATTTGGCCTACTTCTTTGGGAAATAGGCCATCCGGCCACGTATACTTTATAAAACAATGTCTAAACCTAGAATAATATCTCATAAACATGGAATAATATATAACTAACATAAAATATAGCAAATAGCATAAAATAGCATCAAATGTAGCATGATAAATCAATTAAAATGTGCCATAGTTTGAGAAAAATATAAAAATTACAATTGAGATTGTCTAACTCAATTTGGGCGCTCGAGGATCTCCTTCTGCATCTTCAAGAACCAAGCTCTCTTCGCCTCACTCATGTTGGTCAAGTCGGCGTTCATGATGAGGTTGTCCTCGGCTTGGCGTTTGAGCTCAACTTCCTGCGCCTTCATCTCCATCTCTTTGGCCCTTGCCATTGCTTTGAGCTCAATTTCCTTCGCCTTCATCTCCACCTCTTTCGCCCTTGCCAGTGTTCGTGAGCTCAAGTTCTCTCTCTTTGAGCTCAAGTTCTTTAGCTTTGGCCTCGGGCCTTGACCTCTTCAATCTCAAGCTTCTTCTGCTGGACATCAAAGAATTTCTTCCTGTCCTCTTCTTTCTCCCGGCGCCTCCTCTCATCCCTCTTGTCCATGGACACCTCTCTATCCGCATGCATCTCCTTCAAAGTGCCATACAATAATACGGAGGAAGCATCACGCTTCATGTCGGCTTTGGTTGACTTGTGGCCGCGTGGACGACTTGCACGAGAACCGGAGCTACCGCAAGGCTGCCCACCATCAAGGTCAATGACTATGGCATCTTTGGCGGGGTTGTTGCCAGTCAAGGTCGCCATGTACCCCTCAAACCCCTCCTGGAACTTGGGGGTGCCCTGGAGTTCCTTCCAACAATGAGGGAAGGCAAAGGTCTTGTCTCCATTGTTGGCTTTGTAGAAGTCCAAAGCTCGCCACACCTAGAGCAAAGCGAGAGAACAACGATAAACATATGTGCGAATATCGGATGATTAAGTTGAGGTTAAGAATCATACCAAGTCCTTCATACCCATGCCACTAACGGGGAGCCGCTTCGCGTGCTCATACGCCGCCTGGAACTTGTTGCATTCCGTTTGAATTGTTCCCCACCTCTTTTGGATCGATATGTCGCTGCGGTCGCTCTCAAATGGCTCCTGTCCATATTTGCGATGTTCATGGAAGTATTCATAGACCCGGCGCCAGAATGCGGTCCCCTTCTGCTCGGCACCTGTCAACGCATCTTGCCCGATGGTCAACCATGCATTGACGATCATCTTGTCCTCCTTCTCCGTGTAGTTGGCGGTTCGCTTGCTTACCCGGCGAGCTCTAGCTTGTGCAGCACGCGGCTTGTGTGAGTCCCTCAACGAACAACGGCTCCTCCTCGATGTTTATGCTGCCGGGACAGGCGGCTGTGCCCTCCTGTGTGTCAACGGGAGGTGGCCGGGGAGCCTCGCTGTGTCGAAGGATATGGCAGGGTGGCCGGCATCGTCCGCGCGAAAGACGTAGGGGCCTGCACGGCCGACGGTGACTGCGCGCGCGCGGCCGACAAATCGTCGAACAGAGTTGCGTGCGCCGGCCATGGCAGCTGCTGCCAGTGTTCTTGTGGCCTTTGGAGTTCGCCGGCGCACGGTTGAGGTCAATGGACGAAGGTGACGGCCCCGACATGGACTCTCCCACCTCCGGTGACCCATCCCGTGATCGGTACGCGTGCCGCCTGTAATGCGCCCCCACTCGTGCCCAAACGGGGCAGAAGGTGGGCCAGCTTGATCTTGGAGGAAGGGGCAGGGTCACGGATGAGGACGAGCTCCCCCCCCCCCCGAGGCCGTGCCGGTGCCGGGGATGAGCATGTGCTGGCCGAGCGAAGAGTGGCCGTAAAACAGCATGGCCTGCGCCTGCTCTTGCATGACCGTGTTCTTCGCCTCGTGTTTGGAGTTGGAGGAGGTGCTCCGCCGCCCGCACCCGCTCCTCCTCGGCGGCGGCCTCCTTCTTCCGTTGATCAAGCGCCCGGCGCCGGTCCGCCCGCTCTTGGACTCCATCGCCCTCTCGCTCCGGGGTGAGCTCGGGCTTCGCCTTCTTCGTCGGCGGCCCGGGCTCCACGACCACCGGAGCGCCCGGTCTCGAAGCCGCCTCCACGGAAGGAGCGGCAACGGCCGCGACCAGTGCCTCCTCTCCGATGGTGGCGGTGGTGGCGGTGGCGGCGGCAGTCGCTTCGTCGGCCATCTCTAGGTTTTGGGAGTGGAGTGGAGTGTTTCTGTTGTGGGAGGCGCGACAGGCGGGCCAGGGGCGGACAAGGGGAGGACGCGAGCGACCAGCCTTTCGCGTCCGCGGCCACGCAAACTCGTCCAAGATTTGGGCCGGGTTTAGGTCGTCCCGGACGGCCCGGCCGTCCGTTTTAGGGATAGGTCCGCGCGCTGGGCCGCGATTTTGTCCGTTTCGACCCATCCGGACGCGCGGGCGCGGGATGGGTCGCCCGGTTGGAGATGCCCGGCTAGTCCAGAAGTACTACCCGGGCGCTCTCAAGGCGGTCCGAGATGCCGAAGCGTCGCTCGGCGTGGCTGACGGCAACAAGCTGCACGTGCAATTCATGTCCCAGAAATGGGACTCAGGTAACCCGCGCGACAACTCTGCTGTCGCCAACGACAAGCGCACTGCGTTCGATGACCACAACTACATTGGCTTCGCCATCAACGACAAGGGAACCGGGACAGCCTCATGAGGAGTGCCTGCAATGACCATCGCATCGTGAACGGGCAGGCGTTCGCCATTACCGGCGAGTGGAGCATGACGTCGGACGTGAGCCCGGATGACACGGACTTCTTCAAGAAGTTCTTCACGGCCCAACAGCAGCTCTACGAGGAGCCTGGGATGAGTGGCTGGATCTACCGGACATGGAAGACGCAGTTGAATGATCCTCGATGGACCTATTCTCATGCCACATACCTCAAACTGGTCCCCACCGATGCCGCTGCCTTGGAAAGGAATGTGTATCAGGATGTGTGTTACCCTTATCGTAGTACTGCTACTTTTTAGATGAGCTCTATTGATACCTCTTATTAATGTGCCGCCAGTTTTCCCCATAAGCATGCAAATTTCATGATTTAAGATTTTAATTTCTACAGTGAAATTGGAATTACTTGTAGTTCAAGTCTAATAATATTACTCCCTTTGATACAAATTACTTGTCGCAGATTGCCTAAATCTGCTACAAGTAATTTTTTTTTTTGACAATCAATACCACATATATTCATAATAATAAATAGTACATGGTAGAGATACACGAGCTGTCTCCAGCGATTACAATATAAAGTCTAAAAGATACTAGCAAATCTTCGAGATCTTCAAACTCTTTCTTCTTCCAAGCCATAATCTTGTACTTTTCTGGAGTCAGCCAAAGATAGATAACAAACCATAGACCTGTAAAGACCAACGACGGTTCTCCCATAATTTTAATTTGAGCCGCAATGCCAAGGCTGCGTGCACGCGCGCAACCATTAAAGTAGTCAATCAACATCGGCAAGAGTACCAACACCAGTATATCAGGGAATAAAAACCGATCTGCCTTGTCGACGTTGATGGAGAGCCGAGAGTACGAATCACCATTGTCGAGGACGTAGCAACCGGGACAAAAACTGCGAGGATAATCCTCCTCGCGGCAACCATGAGAAAAGATCCAAGATCGATCTGGCGAAGCAAGATCTGAACATCCATACCTAGATAATTATAATCTTTCAACACCACCATTGACGTCGGGAAGGAGATCTCGTCGTCGAACGAAAGGCCGAAGATCACTTATTGCAGACGATGTCATCTCCATTGCGGGGAAACCAACAAGAAAACGGCGACCAAAATCCTAACATAGACTACTGAAAAGACTACTTTTATTGAAAACTCCACGCATAGATCGGGTTCCTCACTCCTCCCGACGCCGGCGAAGCCGGCCGGAGGAGGGAGAACCGATCTATGGAGGAGGCTGAAGTGGAGACGGCTAGGGATTTTTCTTTCTGGAGGCGGTGGCCGTAGGAACTTACGTCTGTCGGTCTACCCTAACCATAGTTACTTCCCCGAGTAATTTAATTGAAGTACCAGCGAGTATCTATGAAAAAGAAGTCATCAGGAGTATCCGCGAGGTTTCACATCAAATTCTAATCTGCTTGTCATATTCTGAGTACTTCTGGAGCCCAGATAGCCTTGCACAAAACATGTCTCCATGCAGCCTTGCACCATGTAATCAATCAACTTAAGCCAGAATCGCATAGTACCTCATTGCAGTGCATGTGCCCTTATCAATATCAACTGCAAATCAACATTTGATGCGTGGATTTACATCACCTGAAACCCAATTATCAAGAAAGAAGATCTCACATCACAAGGGCAAAACAAACCTATGGTACCAATGGACAAGTTATCGCATTCTCCCAGAAGTAGAACCTCCTTCTGAATCATGTTAAACTAGGAAGTTTGCCACGGTGGCATGCCACACCCTTGGTTGTTAGACTGTTTGTTATGCTATTTTAGAATTACTACAATATATGAGTTATGTGAAGTACTGCAAAAGTGATATGGCAAAACATTTATACAACAAACCTGTCCCAAGCATAGGCAAGGGAACCGTAGATGGGCAAATGAAATCCAATCAATGAAATAATGGTTTGAAAGTATTGATGAATAAACGTAAAAGAAGTACTACTCAATGGTAGTATTTTCTCCGACTAAAAGAGGCAGCAGGTGATGGAGTACTTCTATCTTTTAAAAGGTACGTAAAAGAAGGTTATAATACTTTTCTAGGTGGAAGACGTGATAGACGGTGCAGTAAGTATAGTTTTTCGGTGGTACCGTAGAAAAACAGAACAATATTTTCCTTGGGTTAAAGAGATGGAGAATGTTGGATTTTTCTTGGCCGTTAAAGACTTATGCACCGACGAAAAATTACTTGCGGGTAATTACTATCCAGAACTATGGATGTGGTTGAAGGTTCGTGTAACAAAATTAGGTAGTTAACGGCCCGTTTTATAGGTGACATCGGCTTGGCGTTCAAGATTTTTCCAAGAAATTGACGTTCGGAAAAATATAGGTAGCTACCAAGCCTCGCGGAAAACTATTGCGATATAGTTAAATTAAAATTGCCACAAAAAATAATGGTAGTATTTTCTCGTGCTAAAAGAAACAGCGGGTGATGGAGTACGGGTGATGGAGTACGTCTATCTTTTTAAAGGCACGGAAAAGAAGGTTATAATATTTTTCCTAGGTGAAAGATGTGACAGACAGTGCAACATGTATATTTTATTGGTGGTACCGTAGAAAAACACAACATTATTTTCCCCAGGTAAAAGAGGTGGCGAATGTTGGATTTTTCTTGACCGCTAACGACTTATGCACCGGCGAAAAATTGCTTGCGGGTAATTACGGTTGTGGTTGAAGGTTCATGTAAAAGAATTAGTTAGTTAACGGGCGGTTTTAGAGGTGACATCGGTTTGGCATTCAAGATTTCTACGAAGAAATTGCATTCGGAAAAATATAGGTAGCTACCACGCCTCACGAAAAACTATTACGATGTTAAATTAAAATTGCCGCTGAAAAGTTATGCTTCGATAAAAATTGCTGCAAGGTAATTAAATTGCTATTGAATCCAGAAATTTAAAAGGTCAAAAAGAATGTGGAACTGTTCATTACACTGCTCATGCACCATGAACAGTGCCCAAAGGCACGAGGGCATAGCAAAGTGCTAAAGCTTTTATATATAGTAATTTTTTCTAGTTGTTCGAGGAATACATACTAATGATTTATAGCCAATAATTGAGTTACAAACTACAAGCAAAGCACCAAGACACTGGACTTTTTTCTCAAACAGAATTATGATGTGGCACTAATAGTTGAAAACAAAGAGGAAGCAGGAAACAGAATATCCTAGGCCAGCCAGAATAAATAATGGAAGGCAAAGCAAAAGCAAAAGCTGAAGCTAAAAAAACAGGGGAATGGAAGCTATACACTTAGCTAGACACAAGGTTTACAACAAAGCATGAGGGTGGCGGCATTCAGCGGAAGATTACTAGGAGGCTTCCTGCCAGCAATCATCCAGAGCCAAGATTCGCACAAGACTGATTCTACCAGATCATCGCAGGGCGGTTGAGCACCAACAGTTAATCCTGCACAAGACTGATTCTACCAATAATATAATGATGGGAGAAGTATCTTGTTGCAGAAAGAATCCAACAGCTAAAATTAAGATGTCCAATAATATAATGCACATAAACTAAATAATATAATGCACATGCTGGAATAAGCACATCACTGCACAAAGAATCCAGGATCCAGGAATCATATAGGTCATAAATTCTTGTGGTGATTTCTGTTTCTAGATCCAGTCAATTGTTATACCTGACTTGTTGCAAAATATGGTGGTAATCTCACCAAATGGAAGAGAAGGTTATCACAACCGACTACCACGTGTGATCCATCTTCCACACAGCCTATATCCCACAAAACAAACAAAAGGTGGAATTGGGACTATCCCATCCACCTAATATGGATGGTTCCATCCCATCCCAACCAGATCAGCAACCAAACACACGCTGTTAAAGTTACACGAGAAAATACTGACTAGGCTCATTCATGTCAGTTAATATCGACAGGAACACCAAGGATTATTTTTCTTTGAAACGGGGGCAAAAGCCTTGCCCCATTCAATTAATTAAGAAGTGTGTTTTACAAGACCGTTAAAGTTTATTAGTACATGAATTACTCCCCCGGCATCATTTCACCCAAATGTTTCGTGCCGGCAAGCGCCCAAAGCCGCGCCTCTCTCTTGATCTTATCGAAGACTAAATGCGACGGAGCTTGTTTATTCCGGAAAACTCTAGCATTGCGCTCGCTCCAAACCTCCCAGGAGATTAACAAGGTGAGGGTTGCCATGGCCTTGCGGTTCGGCATGTGGGCACCCGACATCATGGACCACCATTCCGAAATGCCGAGACCCTCCCAATGCCTGGTGTCAATTGCCTCCATGCCCAACCAATCCTTGATGGAGTTCCAAAGGCGGGCGGTGAAGCGACAATAATGAAGAGGTGATCCACGGATTCCGCACATTGCTTGCAAAGAGGACAAAGCCTGCAATTTGGCCATCCCCGCTTCTCTAACCGGTCCGTCGTCCAAATCCTATTTTGGTTTGCAAGCCAAGCAAAGAACTTCACCTTCGGTGGCGCCGACGCTTTCCAAACCAACTTGTGCATGGGGGAGCGGGTTGATCCCAAGAATTGTATCTCATAGGCCGATTTAGAAGAATATTCGCCATTCGGGGTAAGCCTCCACATTATGTCATCCTCGGTGTCTTGTTCAAAATGGACGTTCGCAATGAGGGACCAAAGCTCAACAAATTGTGAGAAGTGCTCCATGGTAAACGGGTGCCCCAAATCAATTTTCCCCACCCAAGCATCTTCATTCACCACTTGCGAAACCTTACAATTCTTTCTCTTGGACGAGGCATATATGAGAGGGGCGATTTCAATGGGCTTCCTCCCCTCGAGCCAAGGGGCATGCCAAAACGGGGTCTTCTTACCATTTCCATTACTCATGGCATATGGTTATTTCTTTGGTTGGCCAGCATGTAGGAGGACAATTATGTCAATTTTAGCTAAAAGAGAATGACAAGTGGGGTAGGTACCCGAGTGACAGAGTGAGTATGAACCAAACACAATCATTCTTGCCCGAGTAACCCAATCAAACACAACAACTATCGGCAAAATAGAACTTGAGTTATCTTCAAGATAACCACCTTAAGGAAACAAAAAAACTATTTTGACGTAATACGACACCAAACAGAAACCTCTTACTTTTTGTTAAACATTGGTAATAAGAAACCTTCAGGTGCTCAGAAAAGTTTAAGCCACTGTTGCATATTTGTATTGTATGGGTCAAGCAGATGGTACATGATAAGTTACAGTGCATCATAACAACTATAGCATCTCATAAAACATGTAACTAAAAATACCGGTTCCAGTTCTAACATAGGATTATCATAGCGTATCAGGTAAAGTCTGAGAAACAATCAAGTTATACATTCTCCATTCTCGCTCATGAGGTAACAGAAGCAATGAAGTTGAAGATTGAAGGTTTCAGATTGATATAGAAGAAACCCAGACCCACATGATTTAACGCCTACCACGAGGTCCATCGCCTGACCTCGGACCAGGAGAAGAGAATTGGAGGTGCAATTTGTGTGTGTATGGGTCATATATGTCAAACATGTAACCTGCAAAAGGAAGCATCACAGTTTGTTTCCACTTAAAGTTATAACACCGACAATATGTACTATAGTAAGATAGTGGGATTATGCTAACTCTAGAAAGCATGAAATTGATCATCTATGGAACAGAGTTTTATGTACTAAAATACTAGAGAAAGAAAAAATAGTAGTAGTAGCAATACAAGGCACTTGTCGCAATATTCAGGTTAAAAGCTATCTGGTACATGCTGAATATTAAATGAATAAACTTATACTAGGAAAAATGTGTGATACACAAAAAATAGTGAAGACATTAACCTATTGGAAGTGAAACATAGCAGAAAATAATAGGGCAAGTGGACTGCATGCAAATTCTAGCATGTAAACTCTAGCTACGTAAGAACAAGAAAGCTGTGCAAACAAACAATGAAATGGAACAGTCAACAAGGATTGATGATTACCCGTAAGTACTTATGTAAGAGAAACAACTTAGGCAGACAATGATAGTAATGCAAAGGATGTTCAAAACACAAATCAACAAGGAACGGTAACATAAGTATTATAAGTAGAATCCTACAATGTAGGAGGAACAACTTAGGCTGGCAAAGATATTAGATTAATTCACCTTGCAGAGACTCCATGGCAGAAAAGGCTTGGCCAGGAGTGTCAAAGTCAACAAAAGCTATTACATGTCTATTATTAAATCCCCTATTGACTAGCCTTACATCACAGAACCCGGTAAAACGGCGAAATATGTCTAGAGAAAGAAGAGTCAAGGAGCTGAAGCAATAAATGGTGAAAGCTAAGAGCAGGTACAATAGAGTCCAGTCAGCTGGCTATAAGACATTAAATAATATATCTTAGGTGAGTTGGAGGAGAGAGAAGGGGAGAGAGAAGAGAGATGGGCTACTATGCAATAGCAAGCTCTTGCACGTGCTCCTAAGCACTTTGTGAGAGTGAAAGGTGGGCCATGTGTTAGTAAAGTAGTCCATTCTTATAGCCAACTATTATACATGTTAGCTATATGGTGACTACAAATGACATAGCATCTTGTTATAGTCAACAGTTGGCTATACTATTGGAATTGCTCTAAAACACAACAGAAAAGATTGAGAGGTCGATTGGTGAGAACATAAACATAGAAAAAGAATACTATGCAAAAAAGGATACGTGTAAGTTCCCGTCTAGAACAGTTGGTAGGGAGACCGTCAACATATAGGGTGTTTGATGCATTTGGAGGAAGATGGCTCTCATAAGATCTGCCAGAAGGCATCTGCGAAGATGTACCACGTCAAGTTAATAATCCAGTACTTAACATTTACTGAAGAACAAGTGACTACTGTGTTACCTCATTGTGTATGTGAGGCCCATAAGGGACTCCCACTGATTTATCACATCCAGTCATTTCCATCCACGGTCCAAACGGGCTGTCTGCAAAAAGAGTGTAAACACTAAATTATTTGCACATATCTGTCAATTGGCATTACAATTCTAGAGGACACTGAATGTAAAGGGTCCTTTTGAGCTGAGAAAATTACAAGTTATCAATTGAGGAGACTATGAGTTATTAACCTAGCATATACCTCAATGACTACAACAAATATCCAACTAATGCCCAAATGGCCATCAGTCATGCTCTCAATAAAATACTGCAAGGGTATGCGTGACCGGCCTAGACAACTACGTGTACTCATCGACCAGCGGCCGTCCCAGAAAGAGGTTCTCAGGCTCCCGCCAGCCATCTGGTGGTGGACATTCATGATTCTGACAACCAGAATAGAATCACAGTCCACCTTTCCTACTTGTGTTTAACCAGAATGGCATTTTTTTTTTGCAAGAGGCTCATCGAGTAATGGCAAATCTGTTTCCCAATGCAGGATCCAATCGGTCCTCTCTCAGTTTCCATTACAAGAACACCATGTTATTCCATTACTCATGTCAGACATCCCCTAACAAGGACCTTATTCTTCTTCTTCGCGAGCGGAATGGCGAGCGACCCCATGCTGCAGCCGGCCTAGCGGATGGGCAGAGGAAGGTGCAGATGGTTGGCAAGGAGGATGACCAAGGTTCACAATTTGTGCGCCAGCGCGGTGTGGCGTATGGTCAGATCAGATTTCTGACCAAAGAAATCGAATGGAGATATTGGATTTCAAACCTTGGAATGGTGAAGGACGCAAATTTGGGAGCATTCTTAGTTGGTGGTTCTTGGACAGGTGTTTGAGAGCTGTCTTGTGGACATGAGTTGCCATGGGTTTGCTGTTTGGACCCAGATAAACATTACTAACTACACTTTCAGGAGACAAAGCAGGGGGATTAGTTCTTTCAAATACCACAGCCATTATTTTGCTTTAAATTTCATGCAAAAATACATGCCGGAAAGCATAGAAGCACTACTGAACCGTTAATTGATGCATGAAAAGTAAGGGCGGCGTACCTAAGCACCATTTATTTATAATATATTTGGTCATAAACATCCATTTCAAAGCTCTTTACAACGCTATGCTAATGTTTTCAACAATGCAAAATCTAACACTAAACCCAATTGTAAAAAGGCTACAGGCCGCCTAAGAAAGTCACAGAACACCATCCTATAACTATACATCTCTTACTAGGATTACTGAAGCTTTGACAGGAAATTTAGGCTAAGGAAACAGTAACATGCTATCTGATCACTTCTGTTCTGTATTCTCATTACCAAATCTGAATGCAGTGATGTTTAAAAAAAATATAATCTGACCTCAAAAATATCTAAAATATCTCCATGTTAAACTAGAGACAACTAATGGGTTGACTATTGAGCTTCCCTTAAAAACATTGGGGATAATCAAAGATATGGCTACACTGCTGGCTGCAGTCATGTACCTCTTTTAGACATAACTGAAAGCCTAAGCCCACATATAGTCACCAAACAGACAATTGTATAAGCTACAACTATAATCATCAAAAAAGTCTATTGTATAACCTACAGCAATTAGCATCACAAAATCTGATACAGTTCGATTTCTCTATGCTAACTGCAAAGGTACCACATCTATTACGGTTGTCCCTTAAACTTTTAAATATATCTGCACAAACTTTAAAAAAGCATTAATATAACAGAAGAAGAGAGCTGATCAGTGAGCACAAACCGAAGTATTCAGGACGCTGACGCTTGGGCGGAGGGAGGCCAGCAGGCAATGGCAGCCGCGCAATCATGTCTGCGGCCTGTAGGAACTGCATCGCCATCATGGTTCCCGCCTGCATCATTGGTGGAGCAACACCGTGCGGAGGTGGCAGCATGGGCGGAGGACCGGCGGGGGAGAGGCGGTGGTGCCATCATAGGGCCGCCTTGCGGCGGCACCGTCATGGCCGGCTGCTGCATGGGCATCGGCGCCACCGCGGTTGCCCATTGCATCCCCGGGTGCGTCATGGGGTTGACTTGCGGGGACGGAGGTGGCATCAAAGAGACTTTATGGTTTGGGAGTGCCCCAGGAGCGCCGGCCATCCCGGCCGCCGACTCGGCCACGCCGGCCTGGTGGACCGGGTCGGCGGCAAACACAGACGAGTCGGTGGCGGGCGCGGCGGACCGGTGGATGGGATCGGCGGTTAAGAAGGACGAGTTGGGGGCGGCCATATCCGGAGGCTGGTGGCAGTGGGCGGACGACTTGCCGGATCTGTTCGCCGGAATGGGCTAGGGTTCCCGGAGACGGCGGCTGGGGTTGGGAGGAGGTGGAGGCGTGGTGTAGAGATGCGGGGCATTTTTATACGACGGCGCGCGCTCCAGGTTGCCGGTTTTGGCATCCGGTGGCCGTTGAAGGAAGGAAACGCACAGGAGGCGAGGCGAGGCGCGCGCGCGGAGGCGACAGTGCGAATGCCTGAGGGATGGCGCGCGTGAGATTTCTCGTGCTGAGCCTGCGTGGGTCTCTAGTGCTTAACTTTGTGGGTAATCACAGCCCAGTTGCGGGTCTCTAGTGCTTAACTCTGTGGGTGAAGCGAGCACCAGAGCTCAGAGGCACTGAATGAGGAGGGCACGGGCCTAGAATGCAAGTGAGAATGGATTTGGTGTAAGCCCAAGTTTTTCTTTACCATTTTTTTCCAGATTACGAATAGCTTTTCTTAATGAGCCACCCAAGATTAGTTTTACTAACTTAATTTTCTAATTGAAGAAGATTTTTTTTAAGTTGAATAAATATTTATTCACACTGAAGAGAAAAAGGATATTGCTTGTTTTTTTTTGCATATACTACATCCATTCCAAATTAAATGTCACGACTTTGGCCAGATTTGGTCTAGATACACATGTATTAAGATACCTTTTAGTGTGTAAGTTTGCTCATTTTGAAAAAAAAATCTTTAACACTTAATTTGAAAAGGAAGGGAGTGGTTTGATTTAGAACAACAATTCCATTCTACAAAAAGAATTACTTAAGAGAACGAGACTTGATCTAGAAATTCTCTATTTTCTATACATTTTATCAAGCATGAACAATAAGCTCATGTCATATAACCCTTATTTGTAGGTTTGAAACATGACATACATCCACATATTCTTGTACCATAGCTTTATTTTCAAAAAAATTCTAATGAAAGCCATGAATTTGACATTAGGGTTAGTTTTGATGGGTGCGGCCAAACCATTTACTTTACAACCTTGTTGTAAGTCTAGACAAGTTAGTCATATCATGTCTATGAAACTTTGAGGTACAAAAAAGTGTAATTCTACAAACTTATATAGTACTCCACATTGTTTCGTGTGTTACTAACAATGTTGCCATGTGATGATACATGCATCAAGCAAGCTCGTTGATATTTATAACCACTAAAAAGGTAGAAATTATAGAGTTGAACAAAAATCGAAGAAAGGAGCTTCGCCAGCGATACCTCGTTTATGCACCATTTTCAAATATTAAAACTCCAACTAAATCTGCAACGTTTCTTCGCTGTTCTACACCACTAAAGAGAAGAGTTCCACATACATTCAGGGGTTTGAAAGACTTAGTTTTTAAATCGTTTTTTATGTTATAACTTGGTTACGTTCACCTTATTATGAAGATTACGACGTTATTGATACTCGTTTTCCCTGTTAATCTCCCTTGTCATGTGTGCATGTTCTCTCATGCACGAGTAATCGGACATGGGAGATGTAAGGGACTAGTAAAATATAGATGTTTTGATAATGCTTAATTGATATATGTGTGAATTATTTTATCGTCATTGTGCGGATGTTTGTTCATAGTGTGACCAAACATGTTGTGCGGTTTTTCAATACTCCTTTTAAGATCCAAACAACATGATCTAGTTACCTAATTAAGAATG
This sequence comes from Lolium rigidum, assembly GCF_022539505.1. Lineage (NCBI taxonomy): Eukaryota > Viridiplantae > Streptophyta > Magnoliopsida > Poales > Poaceae > Lolium > Lolium rigidum. The sequence continues at coordinate 95,874 of NW_025900264.1, forward strand.
TACTATCGTTTAGTGACTTTGCAGCCTTTATGTGTCAATTGCTGGTATCAATGATAAGCAACTACGTTATGAGGAGCACATGAAGTCACGACATGTAATGCGTTGGTCCGATCTGTTGTTCTTAATTACCAAGCTGATATAGAAGTGCAATAACAGAGAGGAGTACAATATAGTCATTCAAACCCATGCGATGAAGTTTGTCTATCCAATGGTGACGAGCCTACCATGTACGCATGCACAAAGATTAATGTCACACTTTGTTGTCCAAATAGAATTTCTGCTGATATTCGTGAACCAATCATTATTGCGCCTAACCATTTCATTACAGAAAATCATATCTTCAGTTTTGTTTGGTTTGTTTTAGTTTATTACCACAATTCATATTCCTTCATAAATTATCCACAATATCTATGCTACTAAAGTCTTGCATGGACCTACTAGAAGTATGACCTAAACACCAACCAACATAACACTTTGCATCCTCATTGGGATCATAGGAAACTAGTATCGATATTTGTTGTGTGCTTCAACTAACTCTATGCGCTTGCATGATGTGTTAAATATCAGCCAACCATCAAGGTAGTGATAAGAGGGTTTGAGGAAAAGCCACTGGTTCACACCACATACCCTCTTAAATTTATAGTACAACGTACTCTACAAATCTCGATAGGATACTTTTAGACTCATACACTGTAAAATCATGTTTAAAATATGTAGAGACACTAAACGGGATGTAAGAATATATAAACACATTTTGGTCCACCTCAACGGCACATGTACATTGTGGTAAATGGATGCAAGCTTGTAGTTTCTATGATTTTCCTTCATTTAAACGGATTTAACATCAAAAGAATGTTTTAACATAATAATACTGAAAATATAATTTTGAAATGGATATTTACTGGCTTTGGTATGTTAAATACACTAATAATTATCATTGTATTAGTTGATAAATGATGTGATAAATGTTGTGTGATGGATACATATTTAAGATTTAGAGAAATATTGAATTATGCATAAGTAAAAATGTTTAGTATAAAAAGTTTGATAGCATGATATTTTAAAAATAGATTGGGTAATGTTCTCGTCTAATTCAGCCCAATACAAGGTGACAATTTTATATGAAAATTTATTGTAGATTCTCAATTACATTCTTAGAAGTCACATCTGTAGTTGTGTAATGAGAATATGAGTATATAATTAATTAAAATTTGAGGGCATTTTTCCTTTCATTTTCATCATTTTTCTCTCAGAGCACTGAAGCAGAAGACGATGCTTCTAGCGACTGAGCGAGACTCGCAGGTTCGAGCGACACAAATAGTTAGTGTAAGCTTGTATTGGCATGAGACAACGATTTCTTTTTACCACGGTGTATCTAGAAATATTTATGGTGGCATATTTGCACTTCTGCTACATCTTTACATATGCATCGTTAACAAAATAGGAGCAACAAAAATTAAAAAAATTCTAAAATTCTAGACCTATATCACCAACAAATAGCAGGACACCGAAAAAATAATGTAAACCTGTTGAACAAGTACGAATGCTAAAATCCTAAAATTAAGTGATAATAATAATAAGTAATGCCAGAGGCTATGTTTTCTGTTGTTGTTGCTGTCAAAACGTAGCGCGCGCCTAGTGATGAACTCGTCGCCAAGCCCCAAAAGTTGAGCTTATTTTCTCAAGAAACGTGTGTGCTGCAAAATCGACAGGTGGATCTCAGCCTCCAACTCGGTAAAGTTCCGGTGCCATTGTTATCTTGCAAGAAATGCACATGATAAAAAAAAAACCCCCGATCGTTGGATCTCAGCTTCGATCTCGGCCAAGTTCCAGTGCCGTTGTTATCTGGTTCACCTCAGTGTAGTGCCATCGTTATCTTGTTAGGTTAGGTCAGGTGTGATGCCATACCATTATACCAAATCACTCCCGTCGCGCTCAAATCATGATTGTATTAGGCCCTTTACCGCGCAAAGCAACAACTGTTACGACGTCAGAACATCAGAGAGGACCTGCCTCACAGTCTGCCAACGGGGCTAGGTTGGGTGCGGACCGGAGTCGGTGGCCCGTCCGGCGAGCGACCCCCGTTGGTCCGACAGACCTACCCTCGCCACGGCGCCAGATTGGTAACACGATGTGGCCGCACCTGCTACGAATGCGAGTCCACCTGAACCTGTGCGTGGCTTGTGAGCGCGATGTTGTCATTCGACCTCTGATGTCCGAGTCATATTCCCATTTCCCCGAGCCCAAGCCGGGAAACGGAAAGCCCAGCGACCGAGACGACTCCTGGCCGGGTCACTCTCGACTCCAGCCCAACGGCCGAGCCGGAGAATGGTGCGGTAGGTGGTTTGCCTGGCGCTGCGCCGTGTGTGTGACAGCGACATTCTTTACCCTTGCCCCGGCCTCGCCGCCGCGAATATACCTCACCCTCCGCCCCATTTTCACCTCGCCTCGGCCGCCTCGCTTCCCCTTATATGCACTGGAGCTCACTCCATTCGCGCGGAGGAAAAGCCACCGCGCCGCACCGACACGCGCGCTGTTACTGGAGCGGAGGAGTGTGCCCGTTGTCGCTGCGGGGGGCTCGGCGGCGGCGGCGGCGGCGGCGATGGGGCTGCTGTCGAACCGGGTGGAGCGGTCGGAGATCAGGCCCGGCGACCACATCTACACCTGGAGGGCCGTCTACGCTTACGCCCACCACGGTACCTACCCTGCCTGCAGCCCCTCCTCCCCTCCCCCATGTCTCCCCTCCTCCGGTTGCGCCGTCTCTCTGAATTCCAATCTCTCAATGTCCGCCAACGGCTCTTCTGCGCGCTTCTCCTGCCCGATTGCTCTGCGCTCCCGTGCCTGGCGAATGTGGGGCGTCGGCGCAGCGGAATTTCACTGTCGGTTGTGTTTTGCGTCTCGTTTGGCGGTGAGTAATTCAGTGCGCGACTGCCTGTTTCATCTCTACCGGGGCATTCTGGCGATCCCCTGTAGTCTGTACAGACAAGTCCCCTGCTTGAAGCAGGGGTCGGGTCGCTTGATTCGTAGGGAGATGCACGTCAACCACCAACTCTCCCTGCTTGTATTGCTTTTGCAAGGCCAAGTTGCCGAGAAACTTCAGAACTGCTCAGCTGTAGCACCGCAATTCTGCACAGTATAGATAGTAGCCTCCTCCCGTTGGGCTTAAGTCTTCTCTAAGAGTTTGAACACCATTGGTTTTGGTTGAAGACTGTAACAATAGGAAAAGAAAATTATTTACTACGGATGGTAATGATTCATGCCATAGTTCTACTCCATCTCATATTTAGTTCGTTGTAGGAGTTGAATTCTCGAAGGAAAAAAAGGAGTTGAATTGAGGGGTTAGAGTTAAACTGAAGCTCCCGAACTGCATCCCTAAATGCTTCCAGATGGCTGCGAGCCCGTCCCATAATGCTTCCAGATGGCTGTGAGCCCGTCCCTGACGCCACATGCCGTGTCTCCTGCTCTACATGTACAACAATCGACACTTGTTCTTCTTCACCTACTGCTAACCAACTTGCTTGTCCGTATCTATTGTTTCTTGCCTTCGTGGAGTAGCTTTCCTATTACTGTATTATTTCCAGATTGCTCACAAGGCATGAGAACTTGGAGCCCTCTAATTATTAATTTGTCCTGGAGCAACTGTAAACTAATACACTACCTCCAAAGTACCATTTAGTTTTACTTTGTTTTGCTGAGAACTTGGCATCACAGCTGCCCCCCTTTTGTCTTTTATCCTCAACCCCAGCTGCATTTGCAGTAATTCTCTTACTTTGCGTTATTCTAAAAAAGTTCTCTTGCTTTGCTTCTCAGTACTTCAGTAAGTCACGCACCTTTGATATCCCATTTCTACACCGTGTCACTGTGCGCTATATGGGGCTGGTGTCTAAAGCATCAGACATATGTGCTTTTAGTTGGCAGATGCAGTGTTGTATCTATTGACGTGGTCCTTTTTGTGCATTCAGTCAGGGCCGTAGCCCATATGTAGGGAGGACATGTTGTAGGTTTTGCACATGATGCCATGGCGACCTGCATGTAAAAGCTACATTATTTGTCAAAACTGTCTTATCCTCTTGCCCCACACCCACCCACTCACACACCAATCTGTCGGTTCTTCCTGAATCTGTTTCTCTTTTCATGCATATTGCTTTTCCAGATATTATTGTAGTGTTGGGTCATTTTCTTACTCAGTTACCACTGATTGCGTGTTCAGGTATTTACGTCGGAGGAAGCAAAGTGGTCCATTTTACGCGAAAGAAGGAGGTTGAATCTTCAAATTCGTCCAACTCCTTCTCCAGCCTGATCTCATTCTCAGAGGCTTCATCGGAGTGCCCAACATTCCCAGACTGTGGTTTTCAGCTGTCGGATAGCGGTGTCGTACTTACCTGCTTGGATTGCTTTCTTGGCAATGGCTCACTCTACTGCTTCGAGTACGGAGTGCCATCTGCGATTTTCCTTGCGAAGCTGCGAGGGGGAACCTGCACCATTGCCCAATCAGACCCATCTGAGGTCGTGGTCCGGAGAGCTATGCACCTGCTTCAAAATGGGTTTGGCAACTACGACATATTCGAGAAGAACTGCGAGGACTTTGCACTCTACTGCAAGACTGGACTTATTCCCGCCGATGAGCCAGGCATCGGGGCAAGTGGGCAAGCATCAGCCGCCGTTGGGATCCCATTGGCAGCTCTTATGTCGAGTCCATTCAAGATGTTTGCCGCCGGTCCACTCGGGATGGCCACTGTCACGGCTGGGATGTACTGTGCTGGTAGATACATCACTGACCTAGGAGTAAGGAAGGATGTCACCAAAGTCGAAGTGGAGAACCTATCGTCACACCTTGGTTTCCGCCGCATTGAAGATGCAGAATCGGTGAACAGCAGCCCAGATAAAGTGAAGAAGACCTTGCTCCCAATGAAGAGAAAACGCGAGAGGTGACTTCCGCGATACGGTCTGGGAGCATAGACTTCTCTGCACTACATCGATAATTGGTGCAGATATGTGGATACTATATCAAATCTATGCTTCAGTATAATAAGCTTGATATATATAGCCATAGATATAATGTAACTGTGAAGCGTGCTCTCATTTAGTTGAGTGCACACTTCACACCATCAGTTGAATAACTCTCCAAACTGGATCTGTGATGGAAATTTCACAGTTTGGTCTCTAAATCAGATGTGTTTCTACCATTTAGTCTATTAATATGATAAGCTCTCATTCAGGGTGTTTCGCTCCCTGTTCTTTCACTTCTGCTGCAAATTGAGAGCTACAGCAGTATTTTCAGAAGTTTCCGAGTCATGATTAAGACCTAAATTGTGTTGATTGTTTCTCATGATGAACTTAAAATCTGAGCACTTTGGAGGCTGAACTCCAAAGTCAGCTACAGTTTTACACACTGATAGACAATATTTTCAGATGGTACTGAATCATAGTTAAGACCTAAATAGTGTTGATTACTTCTCACTGTGAATGGCCATTTCTAAGCCTCTCAAGATGGTAAACTGTCGGCAGTTTGTTTGTACTTTTCATCAGGTAGAGAGTGTCATAATGTATCACTGACTCACTGTATGATCACTCGAGATGGCCAAGCGTCCGTAGTGTGTTTCCACTTCTCATCATGATTCATGCAGCAGGAGACAATTGAGCATAGTATCACTGTATGATCACTGATCAGTACATATTTGGTCCAGGATTTGATGATTGTAAAATGAAGGCAAACCTGTCCGGAATCTGTATTGTACCAGAGTACCGGATGCAGATGCAGGCACAGAGGAACCAGGAAAATTCACCGCCTTTCTGCATGTGGAGGAAGAGGAAGATCTTGGGCAGGCAAAGACGCTAATGTGACTGTTTCCTTGGAAATTACTCAAGTACTCAGCTCCCTTTTCACCTTTCTCTTTGTCTTCTAGCTTTAATCATTGATCTCGCGGCTTGATCCCCTCTGCTCGAATCATTTCTCTCTTTTGTTTTCGACCGATCCAGTGATCATGTCCTGGATCTAAAGGCTGGCTGGGTGCCAGGTTGTGCATGGAGATCTGGCTGGGCGTGGATTTGGTAGGAGAAAGGTGAGAAATATCATTGCTAGGACCACTGTCACGGAGGGGTTAGTCAGGATATATTATCTCTGGGCTTACATGCCCTTTGTTGTACAAGCTACAGCGCAAGAAATTAGTATTCTGTCAGCAGTGGATCTGGTTGACTTGACTGTACTGTACCGGATGTACTCCGTAGTCTGTATGCCTTTGGGATATGCAGAAAAACCGAAAACTGAAACCAAAAAGACTGAGACTGAACCTGAAAGACTTAGACCGAAAGACCGGTCAATATATTGGTAGCAAATTTCGCAAACCGAATTTAGTTTGGTCAAGTCAGTCATTAGTTCTCAGTAACCGAATTAACGAAACTGACGAGCTTTACCATTCCGCCCAATTTTCAGAACTGTGTGATATGTGTGAATTATGGATTTGTGGTATTATTGTATGTTGATCAAACTGCTATAGTGTGGTTTCGTCTTTGTTTGGCATTGTTGAAGGCTTATTCTTGCCTATCGATAATAACATATGTATTGAAAAAAAAAGTCCAAAATGCATATGGAATGCTGCAATTTTTTACTAGATAGTGTCCAAGTTTTGTGTCGATTGCATTGTCTGGGCATGATGGATGCCGAATTATTGGGTACCCGAATTTATTGGATCGTAAAATAATTATATTCTGGTTTTTATTTTTAAAAGCACGAATTTAAAGTAGACCCAAGTGAACGCACAGACCTAGTCTATACGATTGCATGTGTGCCACCGGAGAGCATGTGGGGAGTGTATATCAAATGGTCCAGCATGTGATTGGCAAAATGATATGCAGTCTTATTATCTTTCCCGTGAGACCGTGACACGTGTGATTGTGACCTCAGTATTACAGATTTTTTTCCGGTATCATTGGCTGTTTTCCTGTCATAGTTCTTATTTCTTCCCACCACGCGAAATGCCGGGTGTGGCCCGATTAATGCATGTGGCCCATCGCATCTCATCGGGCACCGACTCGGAAGATTCTCAACAAAAAAAATTTAGATAATAAAAAAAAATGAGAGTGACATGATCGAAGTTATGGAATTGTTTCGGAATACATGGGCATTACGCTCTTTTCAAATTTCCCATGCCACCAACATGGCAAGCGAGGTCATTGCCTTCATTGATTCACCATTCCTGCGGACGACGTGAGTCCACTAAATGACCAATCCTTCATGGTTTCCATGATATGCCAGTATCTAGGCTCGATATCATCTAAGCCAAGCTAAATCTTTAGGTTGGACCAAAGTCTAACAGTGAACAAACATTTCAAAAGGAGATGTGTGGCCAATTCTAGCACTTGATTGCAAATCTTACAAAAGGCCATAATTTTTCCATTCTCACTGCTCAAGCCTATCTGTCGTCCACATTCTATTTTGAACAATCAACCATGAAAAAATCTTGCATTTGGGCTACCTCCACAGTTTCCACACCAAGGAAATCATGGAGGATGTGATGAGGCTCAAAATTTGCATCATGTATACCAATTTGTCCGAATAGCATTCATTTTTTTTTTGAACTTCCACATGATTGGCTTGGAGTGTCATTTTCCAAATGAATATTGTCAAGGAGGTTCCAAAGTTTGGAGAATCGGACAATGTCTTGGATAGAAAGGCCATTGAACATTGATTTGAAAGACCAAAAAGTTGGTTTCCAAGGTTTTTGCAAGCCTGGAGAATCGGTAATTCTGCTAGATAGAAAGGCCATTACACGAGTTGATTCCAGAGACCGAAAAGTCATTTTCCAAGGCTTTTGCTACCGTGCACTTCTTATTGGAAAGCTCAAAGGTGGAAGTACTTCTTGCATATGCATAATTCATTCCGGCATCGAACCACCCATGATCGTTTTCAAGCTAATTTGGTTAAGCACATGTGAACTCATGCAGGAGAACAACCTAGATAGTCTGTTTCGATATTCAATTTGGGTTGTCTTATTTGTAAAACTATGTGGGATTGTGAAATATTCTTGTTTGAACAAAATTTACTTTTTCTACAATTTGAACTGCCTTGTTTGAATTGCCATGTTATTTGGAAGGCAATGGCCAACTGGCCAGGCCTGGGCAAAGCCAGCGCGGACCGAATGGGTCGCGCCGCGTGGTGCCCAGGCCAGCCAGACCCCGCACGATGCATCATATCCGTGGGCCGACCCAAACAGATAAAAACGGACCGTTTGGATGGCCAATTTGGACCGGCCTGCTGGTGATGCCCTTAGCGTCAAATAGGAGTGGCCTCGTCAAGGGGAGCGCGCCACAGGTCCGGCCTAGTGTTATCTTTGTTTTTTTTTTTTTTTTGCTTTTTCAGGTTTATTCTATTACTTTTCTGCTGGTTATTTACTATTTTTTAATGTGAACTTTTTCCGAGATTGAACATATTTGAAAAATGAACATGTTTACAAATTTTTTTGAAAACTGGCAATTTTTGAAAATTGAACATATTTTTAAATTTTTTTTTTGAAATTTTAACATTTTTAGATTTAACATTTTTAAGATTGAATAATTCTCAAAAATAAACATTAATCCAAAAATTATTATTTATTTGAACTTTTTAGAATTTGAATATTTTTTGAATCCTAAAACTAAATATTTTTTTAAAACCGAGAAAAACCTTACAGAAACATGAAAACAAAAGAAAGGAAAAAACCTGACAGAAAACCACCAAAAGGCTAGGTGAAAAAAATAGCGAAGTATGGTCCGGCCCATAACACGAAGGGGGTGTGCTATTCAAGGTAACCACCAACCTTGTTGATGTATAAGGTTTATACCACAAAAAAATGAAACAAGTAGACTGACTCGGAAAAAAGATATGCATTGCCCGTTGGAAAGGGCCAAAGGCTGTCACCGGCTCACTGGGTGCCCATTAAGCATTGCAGCAAATGAAGCTCACAAACATCCCAACTTCACAACACAAAAAGTTCATCATTTCAATTATTTTTGATTATCATTTTTATTTTATCCGACTTTCTAATTTATTAAAAAATATCTTTTTATTCACTAAAGTTATTTCCTTCTATCTAGGAACTCTTTGCATTGCCCGGCTATTCAACACTTCTATCTTTTTTTTCCTACAGAAGTGGAATATTTATATCAAACTAATACATTAATGGTTCTTTACAAGCAATGACTTAAGGAAGGAAACACCACACAAGCGTCACCGTCACCGTTACTAGATCCTACCAGTGAAGGCTAGATTATAGCTTTCATACCAAAGATCAAGTTCGAAAGACTTCGAGGTTCAGCAACGGTACGACGCATGCACATGTACAACCAACTATGGTGAGATCTAGCTTGATACCCGATACTCACCACCAAATCTCCATGACACGGAAAGACCGAGATGCCTCCATTTCTTTTGCAAATAGGACATACTCCCTCCATCCCAAAATGTAAGGCGTCTAAGGATTGGTTAAAAGTCAAACTTTACTAACTTTGACCAAATATTTAGAAAAATATATTTACATCTATAATATCGAATGGACATATTAAGAAAAAATATTTTATGGTGAATCTATTCATATTGATTCAGTACTGTAAATGTTTATAATTTTGTGTCTAAACTTGATCAACCTTAAAAAAAGTTAACTTTTGACTAATCCTTAGACGCCTTACATTTTGGGACGGAGGGACTACGTTCTATCTTTGATAAGCCGAGAAAGGTCCAACACGTCCGATCAGAGAAACCACTGCACATGTGCCGGGTCTTGACATGAGCTATGAGCGTTGCCACGTAACTGATAGCCAGGCCCGCATAATAACAAGAGCCATCTACGTGTGACCCACGCTCGACATGCATCTTCAAGCGAGTTATAATATGGTTGATTTAGCCTTGACTAAAATTCAAGTGAGTTCGAATTGAGTCCTCATCGATCTGTCTAGTCGATATATATTGGGCTAAGTTTGAACACAATAGGCTGATGAGAATTTCAATCTAGAGCGATGTTTTCAACTACTTAAAAGCACAACAATGTCGTAGTTTTGTATTTTGCGTAGGACTGGCCGCATTCCACCTTACTGCCTAGATTTTCAATACTTTAATTTTTTTGCGGGTATTCTATACTTTTTAATTAATCTTCCATTTTTTTTGTTGCCTAAAAGATGAAGAAAGCTCCCACATCTAGGATACAAATCATCCTAATTTAATATGTAACAATATCACTATATGTATAATTGTATCACTTCAAGCATCGTGCTAAATTGAGCTAGCTAGTGTTTGCTTAAGATCAACCTCTTTTTTTAGTCGAGCTACACAAACACTTCTAGTCGCCTCATTTACCCGAGTCAAGCCCACAAAACGAGTAAATCTCGACATAGTACAAGGCTCAGGCCATGGATCGCTGATATCCATTCTTCCAAGTGAAGAGATATACATGAACTACACATCCACATGGACCACCATGGATGGCAAAAAGGAGGAACCGAACGGAAACGGAGCCTGCTCGGCATGCCGAGCAGTTAACGCGATGTGGTTGTTCCCCACACTCCTCCGCGGGAATCAGACCGTGAGACTGCCGTCTGGAGCACTAGAACTGGGATAAGATAGCACTAGAGCACGACGGGAACGAACTCAACGTTCCCCGTGCCATGTTCAGATTGATTAGCCTACGCTGACGACAGAGAGAAAAACGAGGAGACCCTGGATGGCGACCCGATATCGTTTTTGGCTGGCCGATAGGAATTGCCGGGGTTGTAGCGATGCGATTTTGGGGATGAGACGGATGGGGACGTGGATAGGAACGTTGGTGATCGGACGGGCCGCAGCGAGATATCCGCCGCGCGCCTCGTGAGCGTCACGTATCGCACGGGTGTTCCGTTAAGCCGCACTCACATGATCAGGCCTTCAATTCAAGACGATCATCGAGCCTTCAATTCCAGAGCTGAATTTGGAAGCGATCGGCGGCGTCAATGGAATCTTGAGATCGGAACAAATTGTACGTACGTAGTACTAGGCTGTGTATGTAGCGCATAACTGCACGCTCGCGTCGCCCGGCACGGCACGTATCCTCCATAACTCCGCCGGTATATATCCGTCACGACCCAGGCGGTGTGGCCGTACGTGTGTGCGTGCAACAAAAACCCCACCACCAGGACCCGGCTCTGACTGACGGCGAGAGGAGAGAGATGGCGATCGGCGGCGCTGGCGAGGGCGACGGGGCCGGGAGCGGTGAGGGGAGGAGCGTGCTGGTGACGGGCGGCGCGGGCTTCATCGGCACGCACACGGTGCTGCAGCTCCTGGGCAAGGGCTACGCCGTCACCGTCGTCGACAACTTCCACAACTCCGTCCCCGAGGCGCTCGACCGCGTCCGCCACATCGCCGGACCCGCCCTCTCCGCCCGCCTCCACTTCATCCTCGTACGCACGCCCCACCTTCTACTCCTCCACTCTGGTTCCTTCTCCGATCCTCGTTCCTGCCGTAACTTGCGGCTGACTGGTTTGATTTGGTTTGGTTGGTTCGGTTGATCCCAGGGGGATTTGACGATCAAGGATGACATCGAGAAGGTGTTCGCCGCCAGGAGGTGATTTTTGGATCGATCGTCCATTCCAATTTCCAACCCGATTAAATCTCGCAACCGGTGATGAAATCTTGGGCTTTGCCAGGTACGACGCCGTGATCCACTTCGCCGGGCTCAAGGCGGTGGCGGAGAGCGTGGCGCACCCGGAGATGTACAACCGCAACAACATCGTCGGCACCGTCAACCTCTACGACGTCATGAAGCAACACGGATGCAACAAGGTACTCCATCTTGATCCATCGCCCTAAAACCCCTGTCGTCTGCACTTCAGAGATAGGTTTCTGACACCCGCAAGAACCGAACGTACCAGCTGGTGTTCTCGTCGTCGGCCACCGTGTACGGCCAGCCGGAGAAGGTGCCCTGCGTCGAGGACTCGCCCCTCAAGGCCCTCAACCCGTACGGCAGGACCAAGGTAACTTTCTACAGTCCGTCAGGTTGTCATCAGTCACTGCAATTGGCATCGATGTGACGGTGATCGTCGACATGTAGCTGTACCTTGAGGAGATGCTGCGCGACTACCAGCACGCGAACCCGGAGTGGCGGACGATCCTGCTACGCTACTTCAACCCCATCGGCGCGCACGAGAGCGGCGACATCGGCGAGGACCCCAAGGGCGTGCCCAACAACCTGCTCCCCTACATACAGCAGGTGGCCGTGGGCAGGCTCCCCGTGCTCAACGTTTACGGCCACGACTACCGCACCAGAGACGGCACCGCCGTCAGGGACTACATCCACGTCGTCGACCTCGCCGACGGCCACATCGCGGCCCTCGAGAAGCTCTTCGCCACCCCTGACATCGGCTGTGTCGCGTACAACCTCGGCACTGGCCGCGGGACCACCGTGCTGGAGATGGTGCGCGCGTTCGAGAAGGCATACGGCAAGGTGTTTGATAGTGATATATCTCCGTTGTTGGTATTTGCCCTGTCAGTTCAGATGAAAAAGGGGCTTCAGACTGACCGTCTGTGGCTGCTGCAGGAAATCCCGGTGAAGATGTGCCCCAGGAGGCCCGGCGATTCGGAGCAGGTGTACGCGTCCACCGCCAAGGCCGAGAGGGAGCTCGGCTGGAGGTAATCCATCGCCATGAACTCTAACCAACTGCAACTTCTCTAGTTTGTCGAGTGGGATTAAAACACATACTACGTACACACCTGTACCGCTTTGCTTTGCATTGCAGAGCCAAGTACGGGATCGAGGAGATGTGCAGGGACCAGTGGAACTGGGCCAGGAAGAACCCCTATGGCTACTGCGGCAACGCCGAGAAGGAAGACTGATTTGATCGTGCTACCGCTTTCGATCGAACTCGTCGTCGCCTGAGCCTTGTACTACCTGGAATATGATGTTAATAATCTCAGGGCATTCAACTCTGCCCCTAAAATGTTTCATGTTATCCTAGGAAGAGCATGCGCACAAATTAAGGTCCCCCAAGGCCCAAGCTGGAACTCGGGCTGATTTACGCACCAGCTTGCCCCAGGCTTGCGCTCTGGGAGCTCCTATTCACCGCTTCAGGCGCAAGTGCCCGTGTTTTTTCTAAAAAGCCCGCAATTAGCATGGTCAATTAACGTGTAGTTTTAAAAATCACAAATCATGAAAATCATATTTACTGCTTATAAATCAGTTAAGCGCTAGAAAATATAATATAAATGTAAAAACATGAATGTTCACATTTCTATAGATTATGTTCACATAAAACTGAATAAATGTTAATGTGTTACACAAAGAGTTTCAATATATGATAAGTCATCATATAAATAAAAAAAAGGTCACTTGCATCTAACTTAATGTTTTATGTGTCTTTAAATTACTTTTATATATTAAAAATTAAAAATAATATAAAAATAAGAAACATAAAAACATGAAATAAAAAAGGATGTTTCTAGTTTCCGTATCAACGTTTACGAGTAGGCCTGGGATTAAAACTCGAAACTCGCGAGTTAAACAAGTAACTCGCGACTCGACTCGCCTCAACTCGAACTCGGTGTATAACGAGCCAAGTCGAGTTTTATATTTTATCGTTAAACGAGTTCAAGCTAAACGAGCCGAGCTCATCGAACTCGTGAGTAGCTCGTTTAGCTCGGTAAAAATGGAGTTGGCCCAAGCCCACCAAAATGGGCAAGTATATTTATGGTTTCTCAACTTGGCAATCTTATTCTCATGATATATTGATCGTTGTGATTTATATTGTTCTGGTATCATAGTCATAATGCTTGTTGTTCATCATTCATGCCCAAATACTCGGGAAAATGCATTGTACATTTTACATGTTCTATTTAACCGTTTAAACGAGCTACTCGTGAGTTACTCGCGAGCTTTACGAGTCGAGCCAAGTTTTAAATCCGGACTCGATTGTTAAACGAGTTGAGTCAAGCTAACTCGATTGTTGACCGAGCTTTAGCGAGTCGAGCCGAGCTGGCTCGGCTCGGCTCGAATTCCAGCCCTATTTACGAGCAATATTGTACAAATAAAAGTTACTACTTATGTTTATATACGAAAAGTTGTAGGCTCCGCATGTGAAAGTGTCGTTGTTTAAAATCTAGCCCAACCATTGAGCGTGGCAAATGAGTGGCATTGTTAAACAAACTGGCTCCGAATCTAATGGAGTAACCATTCACCATTTGACCTGACTTTTGATGGGGATGATGGCGGTGATGAGATAGCTAGATTCCTTATCTCTTGTCTCGCTCTTTAATGCTCCTCTGTCCTCTTTGCAACTCTTTGCAACGATTCAATAACAATTAGGTAACTTGTGTGTGTTCTAGATTGGATGCCAGAAACGGCATTAGGTTCTCACATTATGGGTGGGACTACCCGAAAAAATTGAGTTTAATTTAGCTTGTAATGGTTGGCCATCATAGGATACAAAAATCCTGGCTCTCTCGTGGTTAATTTTTCTATATTGTATTTATTTAATAAAAATATTATATCACAAAACGCTAGAGAAAAAATAACCAAATGTTGTTTACAGAACTTTAAATAATTAAAATACTAAATTACACCGGGCTGAAACTATGAGCCTCATCTGTATACTATATTGATCTTTGTAAGACATATACAAAAATTATATATCACTCAATTCAACATTCATTAGTATTTTAACTAGATTAAATGCATTATACTGTGGTCCTATATGGGTTGCGTGCTGAGGTGTTTCATTTAATTATTTTGGCTATGTAAAAGCTAAGACTATTATATTCCATTTTATATTGTCTATCTAACGACATTACTCACAAATAATACTAACATAATATGAAATATGCAGTTCAAATTTCTCTAGTCACAGTCGACAAGGAGAGAGAACTTCTCATAACAATATGACCCTCTTGTTATCATAAGGTTGAATATTATTTTGGACGTCACAATACTTATACTTTAATCTTCAAAAGATGATTTTCTAAACCAGCTGATGACATCCTTAGTGGCTTCCAACGCTAAATACTTATGATTCATAGGAAAGCTTATTAAACAAAGATTTTGAGATTAACAACATGAGCGTTTATTTTCTAGATAATGTTGTTTTTCCAGTATCGTATTTCTATCATTTACATTGTATTATTTTTATTATAATGGAAGTTCTGCAACACCATGTGAGCAACACAGATAAATTCTTATTCCGCTTGGGTTTAAGCAGTATATCAATATCAATATCAATATGTGGCATACAAGTTCTAAGTAAATTGAACGAAGTTCGACTGGTGAAGTGCGCGATGTATGGAGAACATTCGTACTGCACCCTAAAAAAAATCACAGGTACTACTTCCAGTGTACCAAATATCTCAATTGCCGACGGGTGTGTCCGGCAGCGCCGCAGCTTGAAGGATCCTGCTCTGCCTCTTCAGGTCGTGCACGCCCGTATCATGTTCGACCTTATGCTCAACCCGGAGATGGCCTCCTTCTATCATTTTGTTTCACGCCTCGGTTCCGTGCAACAGCAACAATAGCAGTTTGAAGATCTATGTCGCTTGGTCGGTATTTTGTGCAAGTTCGGTTCAGTGTCCTCGGGCCTGACGTCGCCGGCCTCCTCCGCCCCGATGCACCTCAAGATCCTCCGCACGTACGCGTCTATGTGCACGCACCTCACATTGTGCTTGTCCGCTGCTGTCAGGCGCGGCCACCTGTTGGCGTTGTGGTGATGTTGGTGTGTTGTGGTGGTTTGGTGGTTTGGTGATGCAACGAGAATGACTGCCTGAAGATGTCAAGCTGGTGTGCTACTTGAGGCGGCGCAAAATGACCTTCTCAAGATCTTCCCCGCAAACCAAGTGCGACCTCCGCCCGGGAACCGTTGGCGCCAATTCAAGTTCGCCACATGCAAATAAAGCCGGAACCTCAAGTTCGTCTTCCTGGATCCGAAGGCCGAGACCTCGACTTCATCTTCTTCCTCTCCGAACCCGAATCCGATGACCACCTTGGTTCCGATACCGTGAGATTCCGACCATAACTAACCCTATTTTATAATATGGCACCTATCTTGTTGCATCTCTTATCATGTTGCACCGCATCACATATCTTGTGGGTTCGGGTAAATGACGAATCACTTAATATTAAATATGGAATTATGCGGGATTGTTTATCTTATCCCGGTTCTATTTAATTTTGCGTAGCTCACCCATGCTATGTTTTGCCATGGTAATCAACATTTAATTTGCGGGGTAAAAAATAACTCGAATCTAATAATTATTTGTCCGAACTCCGGTTTCGATTTAATTGGATAAGTTGCATTGTATCATACATGCATATCACCTCGAGCATGCCGGTTCTTCTTCTATAGTAGTAAGAATTGCATCTGATGTTTGTTCCAGCATTTGCTTTTTCTCGGATAGGATCACGAAGTGGTGTTGTGAGATAGGCAAGTTCTCCGACAAGTTCTTATGCAGCTTTTCACAGGCGAGCTCAGCACTTCACCTAGTTTACAGTTTTCTGCTCATTGTTCTTTTGCTATCCACATGTTACGATTCTGTTGTGTCCGTGTCATATTCCATTGTTACCAAATGTTGTTACGGAGATGCCAACCAATGTATTTTGTTTAACACTGGTATGCTTGGTGCAAGTTTTTTCTGTTCTCTTCTTTATTTCTTTTACCAGAAGGGTTGATAGTTTCAAAAAGACTTGTTCCTTTATCTCTAATAGTGGAACCCGGAGCACTTTGTTGCTTCATATGGAAAAAAATATTGTCCACAAATATAATATACCAGGTTGTCAATATAGAGCTCTAATCTGATTTCATGTTGTCGTACTCAATATCAGCTTTTTTGTGGTCTTCTTTTGATAATTGGTATGTCACATTTGTGTATCGCCGCGTGCCCATGAAGGTGTGGAACTGGTCGTAGAAAGTTTCCTATGGTGCATGATTGGATGGTGTGTGCGCAAGGTGATGGAAGGTGATGGAAGACGATTGATGAAGTGAGTATGGGAAGTTATTTGGATTCCTTTGCCAAATTATCACAAGTTAAGCATTTTCCACATACAATCATCCATGTACCGGGAGCTTGCGTTTGATTTAGCCGATGTATTCTCTCAAATGATAGAGTGCTAATCATTTCTCTCTATTTTACATGTTCTCTCGATGTATACATGTAGTAATTGATATGGGATATGAAAATTTGACATGATAGTCCATAGCTGTTAGGGTGCATGATGCAGATCTAAGCATATACAATTGATTTTTCAAACAACATTAACTACTCCCCATCTCTTTCAAGAATAAAACTTCTGATCTCTAACTACTTCAAGTTAGAAAATGCACTGAAATCATGTAATTTATCTATAAGTTAGTTCTTGATCGAGAGTTGATAGCAACATAACAATTTAGTTCGCATGTATATTACAATGTTTAGATGTCCCTCCACTGCTCTTTTGTAAGGAATATTGAAGAAGCTCCATTTTATCTCAAAATTGGTTAGACCTAGGAGTAGAGATTAGTCTGTCTCAACTTTGTATGCATTGTACATATCATGAATTATACATATTTTGATCATTGTATGTAAGCCTAAACTTTTTATTTAGATTGTGGCAGCGCACATGCATTCTACTAGTAAGGAATAAATTTAATAAGCTACGTCAATTTTTCAACTATTGCGTACGTTAAGTCACATCTATGAATTACTTTTATGAATTGCATGAACACTTAATATGAATCGCCATGCCAATTTATCCAAAATGCATGATCATTTTATTTGTCCATTATAACAATTAGTGCTGACTAGTAAATATGTTTACCCGTTTTGGATACACAAGTGATGTCGTTCTTTGAAGATCTAGTCATGCAAACAATTCATTTCCAAATTCTGTTTTGGACATTGCATATTTCTTTTTTTACTTTTAGCTATAATCTAAGGAACACATTGTTGCTATTTATCTAACTTCACCCATGTGCAGTTACAACATTTTATCCGAGAGATGACACAAACATATAGCTAGCTAAGATCATCTCTAACAATAGCCCTAAAATGGCATCCTAGGAACGCTTACTTCTCTATCGTTTAGTTTTTTCTATTCGATGAATAACCCTCATCTTCTAACACCCATGATCTTGGGGAAGCTGCTATATTTCTTGAGACAAGTCAACATGATTAGGAGTTATCTACCCTAAAGATATCCTTTGTTCCTTATAACACGGTTGTAATTATTTTTTCATCAAGTTTGTTATAGTGGTGGAGTCAGCAAGAGGGGGTTGAGGGCAGGGTGTTGGAGCAGAGGTGAAATATGGAGAATGCTGGTTAAAAGTTCTCCAAAATTTTAAGATTGGAACGGGGCCTTGAATAGAGGGATTTCACTGAGACTAAAATGGGGAGTGTCCGTCTTTGCAAATCTTTTGCGGACCCTGTGTGAGTATTGTGACGCCCCAAAACCGGTACCATGAGGATCCCAGCGAATCCGCCAAAATCCGCACGATATCGATTTTAGGAGACGCACCACCAAGCGCCTCGTACACGCCGAAGCATGCACGCGATGCGGGTGGAATCAATCACGAGCAGTAACATTACAACAGGATTACAATAGAGCCCACAAGAAACATATATTACAACAACGACTCCATCGAGTCAAGATACAAATAGATACATACAAAGATCAAAATCATACAGGAGATCAAATACGTCCGAGTACGGACAAGATACAAATTGGACTAAGAGTTCTGAAGATAACCAGTGGCGTCCATAACCCTGCCCAGGCCAAGCCGGAAGGGTAACCTTGCTAGCGTCGTTCTTCATCGTACCGATCTTCATACCTGCCCGGTTATATCCCGTAGAAGCAGCAATAAGTACGGGTTCGTACTTAACAAGACTTCAAGACGTATAAGCATTCGTCAACCAGTCGTCCTTTGTACTTGAGGCACGCAGGGGACTTAGAGGACGCAAGAGGAACGTCATAGGCAATATGGTGGGGTTAAGCGGCAGCGCGCAAGCACTAAAAGAAACCTATAGAGACACTCTACAACAGTCGTCTAATCAGAGAAGGTGAGAGAGCGCATAAACTAACAGTTCTATACTCTGCAAACATAACACAGCCGATGCGTTCCCCCCTCGCAAGGAAGTACTTATAAAGGCACTCACACGGTTGTCAAGTTTTAACCATTTATTATTGAAGTTGTGCTAACTTACTACGCAAGTTATTATGATTGAAACAGCAGGTGTAAGTTGTCTATGGTCGAGTCATACAGCTCCAAGTCGTCCATAACCGCGGACGCGGCTTATCGATAAGATTTAACCCTGCAGGGGTGCCCAAATGTGCCCACACGCACGATCAACCCACTTGCGACAGGTGGATATAACGACTCGCACTCTCCTTCACGACAACAATGTCCAGGAAGCCACCTAACCAAGTTGAACCCGAATCGAAGTCCGGCCGTATCTCCGAGACGGACCTAGCTGTTTGCGACCACGACTTCCGAGGGTCAAAACACACACCGGGGCGAATGACCCGCTTCAGCACGCGATAAACGCTCGTGCCGCACCTATACGTGCATACCGAAACAAGGGATACAAGGCACCCGAGGGCTTCCCAAAGTAATTAAGTAACAAGTCGGCATGCACGCAACAACAAATGGTAAAACATTGCAAACTAGTTGTGGCCACTGCACAAAGCTGTAGATTCCGGCAGTGGTCGAGGGGAGACCCAGAAGCATACCCACGTGTGGTTAGAGCGCTCAGTCTCGGAATAGATAACAGGAACTCGGGTCCTAAGCTTTAAAGAAACACAAGTGAGCCGTCATAAAATGAGCAGCTGACCCACTGATACGTCTCCAACGTATCGATAATTTCTTGTGTTCCATGCCACATTATTGATGTTATCTACATGTTTTATGCACACTTTATGTCATATTCGTGCATTTTCTGGAACTAACCTATTAACAAGATGCCGAAGTGCCGATTCTGTTTTCTCGCTGTTTTTGGTTTCGAAATCCTAGTAAAGAAATATTCTCGGAATTGGACGAAATAAAAGCCCGAGAGGCCTATTTTCTCACGAAGCTTCCGAAGTCCGAAGGAGAGACGAAGAGGGGCCACGGGGTGGCCAAACCCTAGGGCGGCGCGGCCCCACCCCCGGCCGCGCCGGCCCGTGGTTTGGGCCCCCGTGCCGCCTCTTGACTTGCCCTTCCGCCTACAAATAGCCTCCGTGACGAAACCCCCGATACCGAGAGCCACGATACGGAAAACATTACCGAGACGCCGTCGCCGCCGATCCCATCTCGGGGGATCCTCGGAGATCGCCTCCGGCACCCTGCCGGAGAGGGGATTCATCTCCCGGAGGACTCTACACCGCCATGGTCGCCTCCGGAGTGATGAGTGAGTAGTCTACCCCTGGACTATGGGTCCATAGCAGTAGCTAGATGGTTGTCTTCTCCCCATTGTGCTATCATTGTCGGATCTTGTGAGCTGCCTATCATGATCAAGATCATCTATATGTAATTCTATATGTTGCGTTTGTTGGGATCCGATGAATAGAGAATACTTGTTATGTTGATTATCAAAGTTATGCTTATGTGTTGTTTATGATCTTGCATGCTCTCCGTTATTAGTAGATGCTCCGGCCAAGTAGATGCTTTTAACTCCAAGAGGGAGTACTTATGCTCGATAGTGGGTTCATGCTCGCATTGACACCGGGACGAGTGACGGAAAGTTCTAAGGTTGTGTTGTGCTTGTTGCCACTAGGGATAAAACATTGATGCTATGTCTAAGGATGTAGTTGTTGATTACATTACGCACCATACTTAATGCAATTGTCCGTTGTTTTGCAACTTAATACTTGGAGGGGTTCGGATGATAACCTCGAAGGTGGACTTTTTAGGCATAGATGCGGTTGGATGGCGGTCTATGTACTTTGTCGTAATGCCCAATTAAATCTCACTATACTCATCATGATATGTATGTGCATTGTCATGCTCTCTTTATTTGTCAATTGCCCAACTGTAATTTGTTCACCCAACATGCTCGTTCGTCTTATGGGAGAGACACCTCTAGTGAACTGTGGACCCCGGTCCAATTCTCTTTACTGAAATACAATCATCTCGCAATACTTGTTTCTACTGTTTTCTCTCGCAAACAATCATCTTCCACACAATACGGTTAATCCTTTGTTACAGCAAGCCGGTGAGATTGACAACCTCACTTGTTTCGTTGGGGCAAAGTAGTTTGGTTGTGTTGTGCGGGTTCCACGTTGGCGCCGGAATCTCCGGTGTTGCGCCGCACTACATCCCGCCGCCATCAACCTTCAACGTGCTTCTTGGCTCCTCCTGGTTCGATAAACCTTGGTTTCTTTCGAGGGAAAACTTGCTGCTGTGCGCATCATACCTTCCTCTTGGGGTTGCCCAACGAACGTGTGAAATACACGCCATCAAGCTCTTTTTCTGGCGCCGTTGCCGGGGAGATCAAGACACGCTGCAAGGGGAGTCTCCACTTCTCAATCTCTTTACTTTGTTTTTGTCTTGCTTTATTTTATTTACTACTTTGTTTGCTGCACTAAATCAAAATACAAAAAAATTAGTTGCTAGTTCTACTTTATTTGCTATCTTGTTTGCTATATCGAAAACACAAAAAAATTAGTTTACTTGCATTTACTTTATCTAGTTTGCTTTATTTACTATCGCTAAAATGAGTAATCCTGAAGTTGAAGTTCGTTCATTTAAGCAACAAGGGGAGAATGTTTAAAAGATGCTTGGTATAGAATTAGTGATGCCCATAATAGGTGCACTAAGAAATACTCCACCACTATCCTACTCGAGGAATTTTTATGTTGGTATCTCTAGTTGGAATAGATATGTTCTTGATTGTCTCGCGGGAGGTAATTTCCTAGGTGTTTCCGCTTTAGAAGCTAGTTGCATTATTGAGAGTTTATTTGGAATACCACCTGTTAATGAAACTAAAAGTGAAACCTCCCTTGAGGATGTTATGAAAAAATTAGAAACCATAGAGAAAAATTGTAGCGTTGAAACTAAATTGGAAATATTACTGGATAATACTGATAAACTTGATAAAATCCTAGGAGGAATTAATGAAAGAATTGCTACTCTAGAAACTTGTGCTATCCATGATAATCAAACCCATAGAATTGGTAAAATTGAAGAAGCTATGAGAAAATTGGGTTCAACTTTTTCTTCTCTTAAATTTAATGAGAAAGCTTATGTGGGTAAGGAGCAAAAATTCATGTATGTCTCTAAGGTGCCTAAACCAAAGAATTACTATAGGCCTAAAATTGATAAAACTCCCAACACCGCTGGTAATGATGTTGATGCTTCATCTCTCGATGTTACTTGATACACACTTTCTGCGCCTAGCTGAAAGGCGTTAAAGAAAGCGCTTATGGGAGACAACCCATGTTTTTACCTACAGTACTTTGTTTTTATTTTGTGTCTTGGAAGTTGTTTACTACTGTAGCAACCTCTCCTTATCTTAGTTTTGAGTTTTGTTGTGCCAAGTTAAGCCGTTGATAGAAAAGTAAGTACTAGATTTGGATTACTGCGCAGTTCCAGATTTCTTTGCTGTCACGAATCTGAGCCTACTGCCCTGCAGGAAGCTCAGAAAATTATGCCAATTTACGTGCATGATCCTCAGATATGTACGCAACTTTCATTCAATTTGAGCATTTTCATTTGAGCAAGTCTGGTGCCATTTTAAAATTCGTCAATACGAACTGTTCTGTTTTGACAGATTCTGCCTTTTATTTCGCATTGCCTCTTTCGCTATGTTGGATGAATTTCTTTGATCCACTAATGTCCAGTAGCATTATGCAATGTCCAGAAGTGTTAAGAATGAGTGTGTCACCTCTGAATATGTCAATTTATATTGTGCACTAACCCTCTAATGAGTTGTTTCGAGTTTGGTGTGGAGGAAGTTTTCAAGGATCAAGAGAGGAGTATGATGCAACATGATCAAGGAGAGTGAAAGCTCTAAGCTTGGGGATGCACCCGGTGGTTCACCCCTGCATATATCAAGAAGACTCAAGCGTCTAAGCTTGGGGATGCCCAAGGCATCCCCTTCTTCATCAACAAATTATCGAGGTTCCTCCCCTGAAACTACATTTTTATTCGGCCACATCTTATGTGCTTTTTCTTGGAGCGTCGTTTTGTTTTTGTTTTTGTTTTGTTTGAATAAAATGGATCCTAGCATTCACTTTATGGGAGAGATACACACTCCGCTGTAGCTTATGGACAAATATGTCCTTGGTTTCTACTCATAGTATTCATGGCGAAGTTTCTCCTTCGTTAAATTGTTATATGGTTGGAATTGGAAAATGATACATGTAGTAATTGCTATAAATGTTTTGGGTAATGTGATACTTGGCAATTGTTGTGCTCATGTTTAAGCTCTTGCATCATATGCTTTGCACCCATTAATGAAGAAATACATAGAGCATGCTAAAATTTGGTTTGCATATTTGGTTTCTCTAAGGTCTAGATAATTTCTAGTTTTGAGTTTGAACAACAAGGAAGACGGTATAGAGTATTATAATGCTTTCAATATGTCTTTTATGTGAGTTTTGCTGTACTAGTTCATCCTTGTGTTTGCCTCAAATAACCTTGCTAGCCTAAACCTTGTATCGAGAGGGAATACTTCTCATGCATCCAAAATACTTGAGCCAACCACTATGCCATTTGTGTCCACCATACCTACCTACTACATGGTATTTTCTAGCCATTCCAAAGTAAATTGCTTGAGTGCTACCTTTAAAATTCCATCATTCACTTTTGCAATATATAGCTCATGGGACAAATAGCTTAAAAACTATTGTGGTATTGAATATGTAATTATGCACTTTATCTCTTATTAAGTTGCTTGTTGTGCGATAACCATGTTTACTGGGAACGCCATCAACTCATTGTTGAATTTCATGTGAGTTGCTATGCATGTTCGTCTTGTCTGAAGTAAGGGCGATCTACACTGAGTTGAATGGTTTGAGCATGCATATTGTGAGAGAAGAACATTGGGCCGCTAACTAAAGCCATGTTCCATGGTGGAAGTTTCAGTTTTGGACAAACATCCTCAAATCTCTAATGAGAAAAGAATTAATTGTTGTTGAATGCTTAAAGCATTAAAAGAGGAGTCCATTATCCGTTGTCTATGTTGTCCCGGTATGGATGTCTAAGTTGAGAATAATCAAAAGCGAGAAATCCAAATGCGAGCTTTCTCCTTAGACCTTTGTACAGGCGGCATAGAGGTACCCCTTTGTGATACTTGGTTAAAGCATATGTATTGCGGTGATAATCCAGGTAGTCCAAGCTAATTAGGACAAGGTGCGAGCACTATTAGTACACTATGCATGAGGCTTGCAACTTATAAGATATAATTTACATGATGCATATGCTTTATTACTACCGTTGACAAAATTGTTTCATGTTTTCAAAATCAAAGCTCTAGCACAAATATAGCAATCGATGCTTTTCCTCTATGAGGACCATTCTCTTTACTTTTATGTTGAGTCAGTTCACCTATTTCTCTCCACCTCAAGAAGCAAACACTTGTGTGAACTGTGCATTGATTCTTACATACTTGCTTATTGCACTTATTATATTACTCTATGTTGACAATATCCATGAGATATACATGTTACAAGTTGAAAGCAACCGCTGAAACTTAATCTTCTTTTGTGTTGCTTCAATACCTTTACTTTGAATTATTGCTTTATGAGTTAACTCTTATGCAAGACTTATTGATGCTTGTCTTGAAGTGCTATTCATGAAAAGTCTTTGCTTTATGATTCACTTGTTTACTCATGTCATACACATTGTTTTGATCGCTGCATTCACTACATATGCTTTACAAATAGTATGATCAAGTTTATGATGGCATGTCACTCCAGAAATTATCTTTGTTATCGTTTTACTCGCTCGGGACGAGCGGAACTAAGCTTGGGGATGCTGATACGTCTCCAACGTATCGATAATTTCTTGTGTTCCATGCCACATTATTGATGTTATCTACATGTTTTATGCACACTTTATGTCATATTCGTGCATTTTCCGGAACTAACCTATTAACAAGATGCCGAAGTGCCGATTCTTTGTTTTCTCGCTGTTTTTGGTTTCAGAAATCCTAGTAAAGAAATATTCTCGGAATTGGACGAAATAAAAGCCCGGAGGCCTATTTTCTCACGAAGCTTCCGGAAGTCCGAAGGAGAGACGAAGAGGGGCCACGGGGTGGCCAAACCCTAGGGCGGCGCGGCCCCACCCCGGCCGCGCCGGCCCGTGGTTTGGGCCCCCGTGCCGCCTCTTGACTTGCCCTTCCGCCTACAAATAGCCTCCGTGACGAAACCCCCGGTACCGAGAGCCACGATACGGAAAACATTGCCGAGACGCCGTCGCCGCCGATCCCATCTCGGGGGATCCCGGAGATCGCCTCCGGCACCCTGCCGGAGAGGGGATTCATCTCCCGGAGGACTCTACACCGCCATGGTCGCCTCCGGAGTGATGAGTGAGTAGTCTACCCCTGGACTATGGGTCCATAGCAGTAGCTAGATGGTTGTCTTCTCCCCATTGTGCTATCATTGTCGGATCTTGTGAGCTGCCTATCATGATCAAGATCATCTATATGTAATTCTATATGTTGCGTTTGTTGGGATCCGATGAATAGAGAATACTTGTTATGTTGATTATCAAAGTTATGCTTATGTGTTGTTTATGATCTTGCATGCTCTCCGTTATTAGTAGATGCTCCGGCCAAGTAGATGCTTTTAACTCCAAGAGGGAGTACTTATGCTCGATAGTGGGTTCATGCCCGCATTGACACTGGGACAAGTGACGTAAAGTTCTAAGGTTGTGTTGTGCTTGTTGCCACTAGGGATAAAACATTGATGCTATGTCTAAGGATGTAGTTGTTGATTACATTACGCACCATACTTAATGCAATTGTCCGTTGTTTTGCAACTTAATACTGGAGGGGGTTCGGATGATAACCTCGAAGGTGGACTTTTTAGGCATAGATGCAGTTGGATGGCGGTCTATGTACTTTGTCGTAATGCCCAATTAAATCTCACTATACTCATCATGATATGTATGTGCATTGTCATGCTCTCTTTATTTGTCAATTGCCCAACTGTAATTTGTTCACCCAACATGCTGTTCGTCTTATGGGAGAGACACCTCTAGTGAACTGTGGACCCCGGTCCAATTCTCTTTACTGAAATACAATCATCTGCAATACTTGTTTCTACTGTTTTCTCTGCAAACAATCATCTTCCACACAATACGGTTAATCCTTTGTTACAGCAAGCCGGTGAGATTGACAACCTCACTGTTTCGTTGGGGCAAAGTAGTTTGGTTGTGTTGTGCAGGTTCCACGTTGGCGCCGGAATCTCTGGTGTTGCGCCGCACTACATCCCGCCGCCATCAACCTTCAACGTGCTTCTTGGCTCCTCCTGGTTCGATAAACCTTGGTTTCTTTCTGAGGGAAAACTTGCTGCTGTGCGCATCATACCTTCCTCTTGGGGTTGCCCAACGAACGTGTGAAATACACGCCATCACCCACCGATGCCTCCGCTTAACAATTATTAACAAGTAACCATGATACCCTCAACCGATATCTCCATAAACCATGTGTCATGTTCCCCAACAGATAACCCGATAAAATAGCAGTAACGGTAACAACATATAAACAGCACTAGCATGCACTACGACTCGCAAGGCAGACACGAAACCAAACAATAGCTGTGGGAGGTTGGTGGAGGCAATATGGGCTGCTTGAGGTAACAGTGAAAGGGACACGTGACAAGAACGCAACTTAAGGATAGCATGAGGGAGAAGGCAAAATAAAATAGGTAAGCGACTTCTGCAGGGGCAGGAGTATAAGGGAAATGCTTGCCTGTTAAAGCTTGCCGAGGGACATCCGGAGAACTCGTCGCATCTCACTGCACCACTTCACGATCCTATCCGAGAAGAAGCAAATGCTGGAACACACATCGGATGCAAATCTTACTACTACGGCAGAAGAATCGGCATGATCATGATATGATATGCATGGCATGGCAAACATGATGCGGCGATGCAACTTATCCAATTTAAGCGGGATCGGAACCCGGACAAACAAATTATTATGTTCGAATTGCATTTCTACCGGCAAAGTTAAATGGTTGTTAGCATAGCATAACATGGCAGGGGTGAGCTACTTCAAAGTTAAATGGAACTGGGACAACATTTATATAATACCCCACATATTTCATATGTTATCTATTAGGTGATAATGCAAACTAGCACGAGGCAACATGATGCAAAATGCAAACAGGCATATGAATGGCATATTTATATTCAGCATATTTTTATGATCAATTTCATATAAAATACTTTGCATTTTGACAAACAGTTTAAAAGATATGGATTTTGCAAGATATAGACTTGTCCTGCCATTTTACAGAAAAGCCAGGGAAGGTTTTCTCACCGCACGAGAAGCTATCCAAGGGCACTGACTGGCGGAGCCAAGGATTGCTGACTGAATGCTGGATGTTGATCTTTTTTCTCGCCGGACGGAAGTTAGCACATGAAAACGTTTGGAACCCAGCTGTCAGCGGACAGAGAAATAGAATAAGCAAACATAGGCTTTTGCATGCAACTGGATTGGAAGCAAAGATTCGCACGATTGCATACACAGGAAGAGAACTGGATGGTTACTGCAGGGATTTGATCAGCAGCAGCCGCGACACTTCTTGAGCCGGACCAAGATGAAGACCTGTACCAGGTGGCCGGCCGGCCGCGACGATCAAACGACGCAGACCCAACTGCCATTTACACAGCGATCAAACAACAAAGCATCAGGTTTCTGTGTGGAGCAGAAATCGAATACGAGCGGCCAGAATGGAGGAGCAAGCAACATACCAAGTACACTGTGTACGTGGTCTTGTCAAAGGAGCAGACGGTGCATCTTTTCATCAGGAAAAGCCACGCCTTGGACCCGGACGACGCGGAGGAAGACATGACCGGACGGTCGCTTCGGACGGCGACACTGGTTGATGGAGAGAAGATCGGTCCAGGGAGCGACATTGCGGAAGCAACACATCAACGAAACGGAGGCTCCATGGCGGAGCGCTGAAGAGGAAGAATAGTAGGGGCTAGGGTTGTGCAGGGGTTGGGGATTTTATAGGACGGAGCCGGAGCAGCTCGTCCGTCCCATCAAGTCGCAGTCGACGTGGAGTCGCTCGGATTGCTGCCGTACGAAGAAGAAGGATACGGAGAGGAGGTGGGCTGATACGGGAAGTGGACTTGCATGGAGTGGGCTTCATGCACCGAGGCAGCGTTGGGCTCAAGTATGGAACGGCCAGGAAAGACATAGACAGGAAAAGAGGCCAACAAGGAGATTTTGGCCAGAACGTAGTGTCCAACCATCTCCAAGGATCTTGCCAATTAGCAAGAATAAAAGGAAGAGATAAAGATATGGAGAAAGGAATAAAAAGAGAGTTCAAGATAGAAGAAAGCAAAGAGAGAAGATATGGGAGGAAAGGCTGCAGATATTTCATGAACTTTATTGTTAAATCTATAACAACTTTTCAAATACTCATAAACGTTTAGTTTTGGGGTTTTCTTAAATAAGAAAAGGTCGAGGGTGGTTTTATATAGAACCATATGAGAGGGAAAATAAAATAATAAGGGTTTATAAAATAATTTTATTTTGTAAAAACATGGATGATATGATGGATGATGTCATGATGATGCACAAAAAGAAAAAATAACAAACAATTCTATAGGGATACTACCCTGGGCCGTTACAATCGACACCACTAACAAGGAACCTCGCCCCGAGGTTCCACGTCAACCTAAGGGGGAGTTGGTTAAACTATCGGATCTTCTTGTACCATGTTGACAAACACCCGACCTTGAGGTGGAACCTTTTTCTAGCGAAGTGTTGATCTTCTCGACACCACTAACAAGAATTGTTGCTCCATGTAGAACGGCGACACCACTAACAAGAAGTCGGTGTTCCGTTGTTGATGATGCACTTCTGCCGGGACCTCTGAAGATCGGACCTATTAGGATAAAGACAAAGATCGTCCGACCCGCGTAGAGACCTAAGACTCAGAAAACTCAGATAAGAGAGAAGACTCCAAAATCGTAAAGGTAAGAGGAGAAACAATATAGATAAGGAGAAAAATAGAGCTAGTCAGATCTATCCAACGATTTTCGAAAATAGTTTTTGCCACTCTAAACCTAACGACCATTGGCAAGGTTATCCTAAAGGCTGGACTAGTGGGGTACCGTCAACCTGATGCTCTGATACCAACTCGTGACGCCCCAAAACCGGTACCATGAGGATCCCAGCGAATCCGCCAAAATCCGCACGATATCGATTTTAGGAGACGCACCACCAAGCGCCTCGTACACGCCGAAGCATGCACGCGATGCGGGTGGAATCAATCACGAGCGGTAACATTACAACAGGATTACAATAGAGCCCACAAGAAACATATATTACAACAACGACTCCAACGAGTCAAGATACAAATAGATACATACAAAGATCCAAATCATACAGAAGATCAAATACATCCGAGTACGGAAAAGATACAAATTGGACTAAGAGTCCTGAAGATAACCGATGGCGTCCATAACCCTGCCCAGGCCAAGCCGGAAGGGTAACCTTGCTAGCGTCGTTCTTCATCGTACCGATCTTCATACCTGCCCGGTTATATCCCGTAGAAGCAGCAATAAGTACGAGTTCGTACTTAACAAGACTTCAAGACGTATAAGCATTCGTCAACCAGTCGTCCTTTGTACTTGAGGCACGCGGGGGACTTAGAGGACGCAAGAGGAACGTCATAGGCAATATGGTGGGGTTAAGCGGCAGCGCGCAAGCACTAAAAGAAACCTATAGAGACACTCTACAACAGTCGTCTAATCAGAGAAGGTGAGAGAGCGCATAAACTAACAGTTCTATACTCTGCAAACATAACACAGCCGATGCGTTCCCCCCTCACAAGGAAGTACTTATAAAGGCACTCACACGGTTGTCAAGTTTTAACCATTTATTATTGAAGTTGTGCTAACTTACTACGCAAGTTATTATGATTGAAACAACAGGTGTAAGTTGTCTATGGTCGAGTCATACAGCTCCAAGTCGTCCATAACCGCGGACGCGGCTTATCGATAAGATTTTACCCTGAAGGGGTGCCCAAATGTGCCCACACGCACGATCAACCCACTTGCGACAGGTGGATATAACGACTCGCACTCTCCTTCACGACAACAATGTCCAGGAAGCCACCTAACCAAGTTGAACCCGAATCGAAGTCCGGCCGTATCTCCGAGACGGACCTAGGCTGTTTGCGACCACGACTTCCGAGGGTCAAAACACACACTCGGGGCGAATGACCCGCTTCAACGACGCGATAAACGCTCGTGCCGCACCTATACGTGCATACCAGAAACAAGGGATACAAGGCACCCAGGGGCTTCCCAAAGTAATTAAGTAACAAGCTGGCATGCACGCAACAACAAATGGTAAAACATTGCAAACTAGTTGTGGCCACTGCACAAAGCTGTAGATTCCGGCAGTGGTCGAGGGGAGACCCAGAAGCATACCCACGTGTGGTTAGAGCGCTCAGTCTCGGAACAGATAACAGGAACTCGGGTCCTAAGCTTAAAAGAAACACAAGTGAGCCGTCATAAAACGAGCAGCTGACCCACCGATGCCTCCGCTTAACAATTATTAACAAGTAACCATGATACCCTCAACCGATATCTCCATAAACCATGTGTCATATTCCCCAACAGATAACCCGATAAAATAGCAGTAACGGTAACAACATATAAACAGCACTAGCATGCACTACGACTCGCAAGGCAGACACGAAACCAAACAATAGCTGTAGGAGGTTGGTGGAGGCAATATGGGCTGCCTGAGGTAACAGTGGAAGGGACACGTGAAAAGAACGCAACTTAAGGATAACATGAGGGAGAAGGCAAAATAAAATAGGTAAGCGACTTCTGCAGGGGCAGGAGTATAAGGGAAATGCTTGCCTGTTAAAGCTTGCCGAGGGACATCCGGAGAACTCGTCGCATCTCACTGCACCACTTCACGATCCTATCCGAGAAGAAGCAAATGCTGGAACACACATCGGATGCAAATCTTACTACTACGGCAGAAGAATCGGCATGATCATGATATGATATGCATGGCATGGCAAACATGATGCGGCGATGCAACTTATCCAATTTAAGCGGGATCGGAACCCGGACAAACAAATTATTATGTTCGAATTGCATTTCTACCGGCAAAGTTAAATGGTTGTTAGCATAGCATAACATGGCAGGGGTGAGCTACTTCAAAGTTAAATGGAACTGGGACAACATTTATATAATACCCCACATATTCCATATGTTATCTATTAGGTGATAATGCAAACTAGCACGAGGCAACATGATGCAAAATGCAAACAGGCATATGAATGGCATATTTATATTCAGCATATTTTTATGATCAATTTCATATAAAATACTTTGCATTTTGACAAACAGTTTAAAAGATATGGATTTTGCAAGATATAGACTTGTCCTGCCATTTTACAGAAAAGCCAGGGAAGGTTTTCTCACCGCACGAGAAGCTATCCAAGGGCACTGACTGGCGGAGCCAGGGATTGCTGACTGAATGCTGGATGTTGATCCTTTTTCTCGCCGGACGGAAGTTAGCACAGGAAAACAGCGTTTGGAACCCAGCTGTCAGCGGACAGAGAAATAGAATAAGCAAACATAGGCTTTTGCATGCAACTGGATTGGAAGCAAAGATTCGCACGATTGCATACACAGGAAGAGAAGCTGGATGGTTACTTGCAGGGATTTGATCAGCGGCAGCACGCGACACTTCTTGAGCCGGACCAAGATGAAGACCTGTACCAGGTGGCCGGCCGGCCGCGACGATCAAACGACGCAGACCCAACTGCCATTTACACAGCGATCAAACAACAAAGCATCGAGTTTCTGTGTGGAGCAGAAATCGAATACGAGCGGCCAGAATGGAGGAGCAAGCAACATACCAAGTACACTGTGTACGTGGTCTTGTCAAAGGAGCAGACGGTGCATCTTTTCATCAGGAAAAGCCACGCCTTGGACCTGGACGACGCGGAGGAAGACATGACCAGACAGTCGCTTCGGACAGCGACCTGGTTGATGGAGAGAAGATCGGTCCAGGGAGCGACATTGCGGAAGCAACACATCAACGAAACGGAGGCTCCATGGCGGAGCGCTGAAGAGGAAGAATAGTAGGGGCTAGGGTTGTGCAGGGGTTGGGGATTTTATAGGACGGAGCCGGAGCAGCTCGTCCGTCCCATCAAGTCGCAGTCGACGTGGAGTCGCTCGGATTGCTGCCGTACGAAGAAGAAGGATACGGAGAGGAGGTGGGCTGATACGGGAAGTGGACTTGCATGGGGTGGGCTTCATGCACCGAGGCAGCGCTGGGCTCAAGTATGGAATGGCCAGGAATGACATAAACAGGAAAAGAGGCCAACGAGAAGATTTGGGCCAGAACCTAGTGTCCAACCATCTCCAAGGATCTTGCCAATTAGCAAGAAAAAGGAAGAGATAAAGATATGGAGAAAATGATAAAGAAAGAGTTCAAGATAGAAGAAAGAAAGAGAGAAGATATGGGAGGAAAGGCTGCAGATATTTCAAGAACTTTATTGTTAAATTTATAACAACTTTTCAAATACTCATAAATGTTTAGTTTGGGGTTTTCTTAAATAAGAAAAGGTCGAGGGTGGTTTTATATAGAACCATATGAGAGGGAAAATAAAATAATAAGGGTTTATAAAATAATTTTATTTTGTAAAAACATGGATGATATGATGGATGATGTCATGATGATGCACAAAAAGAAAAAATAACAAACAATTCTATAGGGATACTACCATGGGCCGTTACAAGTATTTTGGCCAAAGTCCTCAAAAATTGATCTAGTTTGAGTATGGGCTCTCTTGTAGATGCTCTAGTTCAAGCAGATGGTCGGATTATCACTACCAGTCTGAACGTGCGGCAAGTCATGTTGATCTAGCACGCCATAATCGTTATATAAGGGCATCTATACCTCAACACCATAAGGTCGCTTAAATGGAAACAACCTCCGGTTTGTGGCCATCATTTTGTGATAAAGAAAGAGAGTTTCCGGATTGGCTTGAATCGCGTGGATTATAGTTTTTGTACATATGTTAGGTTTGTGTGGATTTGATAGCAGCACCTCTCCAAAATTAACAACATTGTACTAATGAAAATCCCTTGCAACCATACAAATGCATGTTTATCGACCACATGCAACGCCTCCTCTATATGTGTCTCATTATAGGCTTGGCGAGTTGGGACCGGTGTTTTGGTCCTACATATCTGTCGCCGCCTACCGGTGCGATGAAATCTTGTTTTTCACTTGACGTTACTTGGCATTGTGGTGACGGTGGTGTTGATGCTTGTTTTGGTGTGTTGCTCTCTCATCTCAGATTTTGGTGCTCCTTATACCTTTCTCATATATCTGCTGATGAAATGTCGGGCTTGCACATGTGTTTACATGGTCACAACATGGTTTTAGATGGAGCTAGCAGTTCATGTCATTCCTGATAACATGTGTACTAAGTCTAGTATGTGTATGTTTGGCCATCAAACATATGGAGAAATGACGAGACGCGGAGAAGCCTAGATGGAGACAACAACTTTGGAGAACATTGACATGAATTTAAATTTTACTAGAGGGTGCTCTTGTTTGTTTTGTTTTCATTTTGTTATGTCTATTAGTTAACAATATTAATATCTATGTTTTTGCTACAACGTAACAATTTTAAACCAGTGATTGTACAGAATATCATATCCTGACCGAAACTACCAACAAAAGTTAGTAAATGCAAACAAATGAGATGTCCTTGTATAATTTTTTTTGCCTACTCACATCGACCTCCATGCACATCAATACTAACTCCATTAATCAATTAAGCTCGTTCAAAAAAATCAATTAAGATGTAGAAAAGATTAGGAGCAACATATAGTTTGTCTAATGCCTTGGACCCAAAATATAAGATTTTCGGGTACGAAAAAATAGCTTACCAAAACATATTATATTATGGGCAGAAGAAGTAGAAACAAACACAAATCAATGCTTCAATTCTGGGACGCCATCATATTATACTTGCCATTGCACATTTGTAGCTAGCGCAAAGAAACAGAACTTCTAAAACCAGTATGCAATTATCTAAACTTCTATAGCATGCCCATTCTATTTCATGAATGGAAAATATTTTGGCACAACATAAGATAGACTCAAAAGTATGTAAGGTATATATTTCATATTAAATCCATGTAATATTTTCTTCAAATTTATTAATGCGGTCACTAATCTAATTAACTCGAAAGTATCATCGCAATAAAAATCGTATTGTGTAAGTGAACTTGAATTATTTTGCATCTACTTCAATAACTAATCATTTTCCATTTATGCTATATATTAGTACATCATTTATAGTCCATCCAAATTTGTTATAGTAGAACACAAATTAGTATTATTAATTTTACAATATTACATTATGTATGTCATACTGATTTTAAAAACCATCTCTAACAAACAAACAACGGAAAACACTGAAGGACTTCGTACTTGGACTATAAGGAATGACATTTCTAAAATATTAATCGTCTACATATTTCCACACCGATAAATATTATGGAAGCTAAGCCATTCACGATTGGTTGGAGGGAAAACACGTATATACATAACACGGAGCAAGATGGGGACTTGTATGACATACACAACTCACATTGCAGTAGAAAGATGGAGCAACAAATTATTAGTAGATTGTTTGAGATTACAAATCATGTATTCACCACGCAGCTCAACTCGTAGATTAGATCACTCTTTGTTAGGGTACCATCTTAAACATTGACAAGTAAGAAGTTAAGCTTATATGAATTTAAAACAAAACAAACCAACTCATATGGGACAACCTTTTGTAGCCTTTGAAGTTGAGTGTAATTTAAGGAAAAAATTCACAATATTATTTCCACAACCAAGACTCCGAAAATTGCCCTATTCACTTAAACTGTTGCCACATAAAAAAAAGATATAAACTATATTCCACAAGTAGCGACAAACTATATTATCCGGCAAGGATTCTTTTATATAGATAACCAATTCCTTGGAAAATAAACTTTATCCTTTTAAATAGATCAAGTGGCCGAAGCATACAGAAGCTTCGGATATAGTAGGCCGAAGGATAGAGAAGCTTCGAACAGTAGTAGGGTGACAAAATATCACAAATACCAAGTCCCCAGCGTATAATTCCAGGTCCCCTAGGAAACAAAACAAAAAATCTTATCCGAATCGCCGGACAGATGGTCGACACGTGCAGCAGTCCAGGCTGGCGCAAGCCCGCGCCCACCCGAAAGTTCCAGAACGCCCAGCCGCGACAACCCATCGAAACTTCTCGCTCTTTCCTACCGCCGCGGGCCCCACCGCACCCATCCCGCGGGCCATCGCGCGCAGAATCCCAGCCGTCGCTCCCCCACCAGATCCGCATCCGACGGCGGAGACGCCCCCGGCGGGAGATATGTTTTACGCGCGAGCCGGGTCCACGCGCCGCGGCTTTCTCGGTACGAGTGGTCTGTGTCGTGTCGCAGTCCGAAAATTTCATTTATCAAACAGTGCGTTTTCTTTTGCCCACATTTTTTTTTTATTTCCGTCTCATCTCTCTTCTTTTTCTCCGGCTTTCTTTCTCCTCCTCCCATTCGCGTATAAATTTCCTAATCCGCGGGCGAAGGTTCCAGAAGGCTTCGTCCGTACGTTCCTTTCCTTTCCCCAGTGCCCTCGCATCTAGAACCTACCACGGGTTTCCCCGGCCCAGATCCGGCCGCCAGGAAGGCTCACCGGCCCGGCCAGATGGCCGCCGACCATGGCGCGGACGGTGCTGGGGCTGGCGGCGGAGCGGAGGCTCCTCCTCCTCCGGCCCCCATGCCGGGGCTCGCGGCGGACGCGGCGGGGCAGCGGTCCCTGCCGACGCCGTTCCTCACCAAGACGTACCAGCTGGTGGAGGACCCGGCGGTGGACGACGTCATCTCCTGGGGCGACGACGGCTCCACCTTCGTGGTGTGGCGCCCGGCCGAGTTCGCCAGGGACCTCCTCCCCAAGTACTTCAAGCACAACAACTTCTCCAGCTTCGTGCGCCAGCTCAACACCTATGTACGTGCGTTTTTGCTCGCTGTGCTGGGTTGGTTTGGTTTCTCGGTCTCGGGCTCGGGTTTGGATTTGGCTCGGTTTGCCCATGTCGTTGATAGATTGGATTTTGGGTTTGCTGCGACGTGTAGGGATTTAGGAAGATCGTGCCGGACCGGTGGGAGTTCGCCAACGACTGCTTCCGGCGCGGCGAGAAGCGGCTGCTCTGCGACATACACCGCCGGAAGGTGGTGCAGTCGGCGGCGGGGCTGGCGGCCGCGGCCGCCGCCGCGGCCGCCGGTGCCGTGACGGTCGCCACGGCGGCGATCCCGATGGCGGTGCCCGTGACGCACTCTGGTTCTCCCGAGCCGCAGCTCTCCTCCGAGGAGCAGGTCCTCTCGTCCAACTCCGGCTCCGCGGCGGAGGAGCTCCCGCTGGCGGCGGCTCCATCCGGCTCCGGCGGCACCGGCGGCGGGACCGGCGTCGGGTCCTCGTCCGGCGACGCGGGCGACGAGAACGAGCGGCTGCGGCGGGACAACGCGCGCCTCACCCGCGAGCTGGGCCAGATGAAGAAGCTGTGCAACAACATCGTGAGCCTCATGTCCAAGTTCGCGTCCAGCCAGCAGCTCGACGGCGCCGCGTCGCTCTCCTCCGTGGTGAACTGCTCCGGCGAGTCCGCCCTGGCGCCCGCGCCGCAGCTCCCCACGGCGATACTGGATCTAATGCCCTCGTGCTCGGCGCTGGCAACGGCCGCCGGCCTCGCCGCCGCCGACGGCGACGGCGAGCCCGACGCGAGCGCGAGGCTGTTCGGTGTCTCCATCGGGCTCAAGCGGTCCCGAGACGAGGAGGACGACGAGGACGGCCGCCGCCGCGAGGACCACCATCCGATGGAGGTGGACGGCGAGGCCAACGGCGGCGGCGGCGACGTGAAATCGGAGCCAGCGGCGAACGGCAGGTCGGAGCAGTCGCCGGACCAGCGCTCGTGGCCGATATACCGGCCCAAGCCCGTGTACCGGGCCTGCAACGGGCAGGACGGGGCCGGGTCGGATCCGGACAACTCCAACTCGAGGTGAGGCCCCACCATGTAGAAGCTTCGACGCTTCTAGAGCCAACTAATTATTAATTAATCAATCGTCAAGCACCAAATAATAGTAGTACTGTACAAGCATTAGTAGAGACATGATGGTAGAAGTCTTGAACTGCTTTGCTTCTTGGGGAACTTGTCCCTTCTATGTGTAATGTAATGTAATCTGCCCATTTCATTTTCTCATAAGATGTATCTGTACTCTTCTTTAATTTCATCGTGGTAGAGTTTGCCGTGGAAATGGGAAGTCCATTTCCCGGATCTGTACATACCTTTCTAGGAAGAGATAGTATCTGCAAGCAGAAGTTACTAGCCAGTCTTGGAAACTACGGAACTTTGGGCTCGTATGAAACGTGGACGATAGATGCAGGCAGCTGCACTTGTGAAACCGTGTTCAGACGGGTCAAATTGAGATGATATCTTGTTCCAAAGAAGAAGTCGAGATGGTGCATGGAGCGCCAGAGGCACGTAACCCCCGTGTAGACGTCACGGCGGTAGTCGCTACTAGAAGGCTCGAGGAGGAATGCGCATTTGTTGGTTGTGGGCATGGGGCATTGGGGCGAGATGGGGACGCGTCGTCCAATGGCTGCGAGTCAGGAGAACCAACGTGCGCTGCCTTTCACCGGTCTTGTTCTCTTGTTTATTGCCGTCTTTTCCAGTTTCCTGAAGGCGTAGATCTCCACGTCGAGGGAACAGCTGGTGCGTCGCTACTCGCCGGTGGAGTCTGGTTGGGATCTCCAAAAAATATCTGCCATCGGCACCTCGCGGTTCTAGACTTTGTACTGGTGGGTCCCATGTTGGGTCGCACCGGGTTCATGTGGACTACGGCGGCAACTTCAAACCTCGGGTGTTCGTGTTTTGGTCCAGCATGGTGCAGTTGTATGAGAGGTCAGAGCATCTCCACCAGTAGCCCCTAAATAGGCGGAGGTGCTGGCACTGCATCCTCCATTTGGCGAAGCCGTTTTCACACCGGCGCCCCCAAACAGGCGTCCCGATATATTTAGAAAATCAAATTCAAATGTTAAAAACGATATTCATACGATGTTCGAACGAAATTTATATAGATTTAACACGAATTCAAACTAAAAAACTAAAAAAACATCTAGCGACGCGGGGAGTCGAAGGCGCTGAAGTCTAGGTCGTCACCGCCGCTGGACGACGGGAAGGACCAGCTGTCGGCGTCGGCGCCCTCCTCCTCGTCGGCCTTCTCCTCCTTTGGCGTCGGCAGCTCCGATGGTCTGGCGAGGTCGACGTAGTTGGCGCCGTGGTCCCTAGCGGACCACACCGCCACCTGCCGCGGGTCGATCGCGATGTGACGGTTGTCCTCGTCGATGGAGCGGCCGACAATGTACTGCAGGCCGGGGAACTTCTCATCGTCGCCGTCGCCACGACGGGCAGGTAGGAATTGGACACTAACATGTGGACCTGATCGTCCTGATCCGACGTGGATAGTGTGGAGTTGGTGCCGACGTCACCGATAACCTCCCTTGGCATATGGGTTGGTTGGGGGTGGCCGACTATTTTATTGGGCTTGTGATGACATGTATTTCTTATGGGGGCGCCAATGTGAGCGTTAGAGAGACATATTTGAAATCAGAGGTTGTGTTATTATCAGAGAATGGGACGTTGATCCTCAGACATGCCTATCCTGAGTTTTTGTCACTGGTCTCTTATATATAGTCCTCTAAGCCATTTTATGTTTTCGGCTCGAGACCGTTTTAGCCGTTAGAGGAGAAAAAAGTACTCCTCTATATCTTATTTAGTGGTTTGGTTAGAGATGCTCTTGTACTGGTAGATTCTGAAAGCTCACATTGTTTTGTTAACTAGATAATACCCCGCGCATTGCTGCGGAAATTGTTTGATAATATCTGTTTGTATTTAAGAGGATGTTTGTATTAATAAGATCATAACTCACAATCGGAAATACTTACCATTTGATTATTGTATTATCAGAAAATATTAATAGAAAAAGATTTTGTGGGTTTTATTTAGACTTTGTGGTGGTTGCCTTCTTCATTGACGACAATTTAGACATCGGTTTCCTCTCTACATAAAGTTAGTATTCGATAGTTTTCGTGGGTGATCCCTGGGAAGCTCTGTGGTGTTGAATCATGAGGATATATATCAGTTTCCTCAATGAGTGTATGACATCAATTATACAATCGAACTAACCATCCGATGCGTTCAACTCTGAGTGTCACAAAGAAGCAAAAGCAAAAATAGACCATAATCTTGCATGAAACACCTCGTAACACAATGAATCAAAAACAACATATCATGATTAAAAGGAGGTGTCACAATCTGACATAACTTGCATCAACCCTAGTCTCCCATGAATCGTGTGATGCAGAATCTCTTTATTCACTCAGTAGGTTATTGTACACTTTCTAAGACAAAATGAACAAAAATAACATATTGATTTTAAGACATTTCTTGGGTTTCATAATCTACAGCATGACTTACATCGTGCAAACTTTTAATATCAATCTGCTCACACGCAATCCAATCTGGGTAAGGAAGTATGAATCATTACTAAGAATAGGTTTCTGCCAAACATACACAATTTTTCTGACATTATTTTTCAGATTATCCTTGAGCAGAGCTTCCTGGTCCAGTTCCACATCAATATATCCACTTGACCTCCGACTGCAGTTTCTATCTGTAGGAAGTAATTTCATAAGTTAGTTAATAGGCATTAATCGGACATTACCTGTCAGCTCTTATATATATAGTAACCTATTGTGAAGTATTGTACACTTGTATATTAATGTGTTGTTAGGTGCACATTTCAAACTTGTATACTAATAACTCATGTAAAGTGCATAGTACAAATATTAGAGAAAACGAACAACATCTCATTGTATATAGTGCAGAATTAACACGGTTACCAATTGATAGTAAATCATAAAATATGGACTAAAAGGAACTATTGTGGCGGAAATTCGTCTTGGCTCCCGGGAGCATTTGCTCCCGGATTTTTGGGGAGCAAATTTTGTTTTTCAAAACTTTTCAAACAATTCCGAAAAAAATCATGCACGTACCTGACCATGGCACGCACCACCTTGTGAAATGTCGCTGCGAAATGTCATCGTATGCGTCCTGGGCAAAAATGACAAATTTCCAGATCTGAGATTCATATTTTTGGATCTCATTTCATGTCAGAAATTTGTCATTTTTGTTCAGGGCGCATACAATGACATTTTGCAACGAAATTTTACACGGTGGTGCGAGCCATGGTCAGGTACATGCATGATTTTTTCCGGAATTTTTTGACAAGTTTTCAATTTGTTTTAATTTTTCGAAAAAACCGGAAGCAAATGCTCCCGGGAGCCAAAACGCCTCTCTATTGTGGCTACTTCTGAAAGAGGCTTTACTTCTGAAGATAAAGCATCCTGCTTTCAGTTTGACAGAAAATTGGTGATCATTATGTATCAGTAGTATTCCTGAAAAGCATAACACGAAAAAATAGATATCGATTAGAAACTAATGGAAAATTTGTGTGGGACAAAATATTAAGAGCATCTCCAGTCGCGTCCCCCAAACCGTCCCCCAAACCGCGCCGGATTGAGCGTTTGGGGGACGTGTTTTGTTCGTGCCGCCTTTGGGGGACGTCGCTCCCCAGCCGCGTCCCCCAAACGCCGCCGCCAAACATTTAAAATACTTTTTTTAACACATAATAAACCATTTATCAAATGTAGCATATGAATAAAAATGTTTGCGAGGATTGTTTTCAAATTAAATTACAACAAATAATAAAACAAGTAATCAAATATAATAAATAGGGCTAGATGCTACATCAAGGTGCCACAGTATTTTCTTTGATCCTCCACAAATGCTCAACGAGATCAGCTTGAAGTTGCTCATGCACATTGCTGTCACGGATCTATGCGTGCATGGCGAGAAAATCAGCAAAATCTGCAGGCAACTCATGATCAACCTCCGCAAGAGGGCCTTGACACTCATAGGGACCAACATGTGACCTAACATGATTCTTGCGGTCATCCTCAATGATCATGTTGTGCATGATCACACAAGCCTGCATCACCTCCCACATTTGGTCGTGAGACCAGCTTAGAGCAGGGTACCGGACAATGGCAAATTGTGCTTGAAGCACACCAAATGCCCGCTTGACATCCTTCCTGCAAGCCTCCTATCGTGTAGCAAAGTGGGAATTCTTCGGACTCGATGGATTCGAGATTGTTTTGACAAAAGTGGCCCATTTTGGATATATACCATCGGCTAGATAATAGCCTTTGGTATATTGGTGGCCATTGATCTCATAGTTGCATGGTGGAGCATGCCCTTCCACTAGTCTGCTGAACACCGGAGACCGCTGCAACACGTTGATGTCATTGTGTGATCCCGCCATGCCAAAGAAAGAATGCCAAATCCACAGGTCATAATCTGCCATAGCTTCAAGCACCACACTGCAATATCCATGACGCCCTTTGTATATACCTTGCCAAGCAAACATGCAGTTCTTCCATGCCCAGTGCATGCAATCGATGCTTCCAAGCTGGCAGCATTTTGTGCCATGATCCTTGCAGTCTTTTCCTCGGTTGGCCCTCTCAAGTAGTATTTGCCAAACTTTCCCACCACAGCTCGGCAAAACTTGTACATGCACTCAATGGCGGTAGACTCACTCATGCGAAGGTAGTCGTCCTGTGTATCGGCAGGTGCTCCGTATGCAAGCATCCTCATGGCGGCGGTGCACTTCTGAATGGACGAGAACCCGAGAACGCCTACAGCGTCGGGCTTGAGCTTGAAGTAGGGGTCGAACTCTCGAACGCCGTGGAGGATATTCATGAACAGCCCCTTGCTCATCCTGTACCAGCGCCGGAAATTGTCGGCTTGTGTTGCGTCGTCGGCGAAGTAGTCGTTGTGCAGCATGGCATGCCCCTCCATCCTCTGCCGGGGCTTCGACTTCCTTCTTCCCGGCCTTGATCCTCCGCGGCACGGCCTCTTCCTCTTCTCCGCCTCAGCGTCAAGCATGTCCTGCGGGGACGCGATGATCAGCAAATGCTCCCGCAGGTCGTCGTCGAAGGCTTGCTCGTCCTCCAGCAGCAGGGCAACCATCTCATCGTCGCTGTCCATGGCTAAAGCAAAATCAATGGTTAAAATTGCGCCGAGGCAGACGATGGAACAAACGCGGCCAATCGCGCCTACCTGGCAAGTCGTCGAGCACCTTCTGTGCGCGGAGGTGGGGCGGATTTGACGGCGCGTTCTGGGACGCGCTGGCGACGCGGCGGCGGCGCCACAACCGGCGGGAGCCCCAGCCGCGACAACGGTGCCGACTCTCAGCAGAGATCAGACGCCCAAACGGCCGGGAAATCCAGCGGCGGCGGTGGGGTGGGAGGCGCGGGAAGGAAGGAGCGACGAGAAAAGAGGCGCGAACCAACGGTTTATGCAAATAGTCGCCGACATGTGGGAGCCCGCCTCGCTTTTCGTTGTGTCCGGCGTCCCCGGTGCGTCCCCTGTGGGACGGGGACAGGCTCGGGGCGCCGGACACCGTATCGGGGCGCGCCGGACAAAAATGGGCTTTGGGGGACGCGGCTGGAACGTATTTTCTGTCCGGCGCGCCCAAATCCCTTTGGGGGACGCTTTGGGGGACGCGACTGGAGATGCTCTAAGATTGCACTATGAAATACATATATAGAATTGCTACCTCAGAGTAAGTGAAAAGATCAGAACCAAGCTTACATAATGTATGGCATAATTCAGAGAAAAGAAATTGTGCTCTCCACGGGGGAAAGTAACCAAGTGCACTTTTAGCTACGTGCACAACTTATAAGTAGATTATATAATTGATGTTATTAACATTTGTCCAGGTGGTGAAAATCTTTTACCGAAGATACTGCATGTACCATATTCTAGTGGAAGGTTACCTGAAAGGCTTAAATGATTATTGCTCAACTAAAACAGAAAGTTTAGCATACACACATAGAACATGGGAATGACAACATATTTATTCCCATGGAAAGAACATAGTCATTGAACCTTTAACTTTATACAAAGTTTTTCCCTTAAACAAAATCTGGATGGAGAGTGTGCATAAAAGATAATACTTACAAACAGGAAATAATAGGTCTGTTACATGTTAAATAAAAAAATAAAACAGACAAAGAAGAAATAATATACCTATCCGTTTTTTTTTAGAATTATACCTATCCGTATTAACATATATCTGCAGAGA
This sequence comes from Lolium rigidum, assembly GCF_022539505.1. Taxonomy (NCBI): domain Eukaryota; kingdom Viridiplantae; phylum Streptophyta; class Magnoliopsida; order Poales; family Poaceae; genus Lolium; species Lolium rigidum. The sequence goes on from NW_025900264.1 coordinate 139,296, forward strand.
TCCACCCGTCAGAAAATCCACCTGAAGCTTGTCTGCAAAAACTGAACGAAAATAAACAGTTTGCAAACATGAATCATACTCATCAGATCAAACCCGCTCGTGCCCAAAATAGTGGGGTCGCCTGCTGTACTAAGGGGAGAACCAAAGGAGTAGTTTTCACCTCCTGCTTTACTTCTAATAAATGTACAAACTGAGGCTATACAAAGCAATGACAAAACAGCATATGTATGATCCTTCAAACCTTGCACACACAAAAAATAAGGGAATAATAAAGAACCTCTCTAGTAATAAAGTGGATAGTAAGTAGAAAATCATGGATTTGGTAGGACCGTAGGAGCTGTGCCGGAACCGGTCCTTGCGGCATTTGAGAAAGCCATCTGAGTCCAGTCATGTCCCCATTGATCAGGGATGGCAGACCACTGGAAAGCAAAGATAAGAGAATAACAAATAGAGACTTTACTGCTCGGGCGACATAGCTTGGACAGGAGAGATACACCAAAGAGAACGTAGATGGGAAAATTAGCAGGAGAACACGACAGCCAGCCGTAGGGCTACAGATTCTCACCTAGCTGTTTTTGTTGGAGACCTGGAGTGAAATTGATTTATAGAAAGAAGGGGAGGTGGAGAGGCAGCAGTATGGAAGAAGAAGTGAATGAGGCGATCATGTCGTGCAGGCGTTACTGGCAGACGATGCTGATCTTGGGCACTCTTAGGCAGAGCGTGGGAAGAGGAAACGATAGGTTCTACGGAACGAAAAGAAGGAGAAAAATATTACTACATTTTTTCTAGAAAAGTGACGTGGTAATTTTAGTGGGGTCAGCTGAGGTGGAGTGCCTGCATGTTGAGAGAAATAGGTAAGTGGGAATGATCTTCTTAGTTATACTAGATGATGTCCCGCGCGTTGCTGCGGAATTAGATGCTCCAAATAAAAAAGAAAATTCCATGTAGCATCGATTAACACATGCGTGTAGTGTTAATAAGGCTGTCACTAATTTACTCTTAGTTTTGTTATGTTGTTGGTAAAGTATACTTACTGAATAATTTTGATTGCCTAAAAGATAAACCATTGCAGTTAGTATATTCAAACCAAAAACATCTATACATGTGGCAACTGAGAAATAAGAGCACTGATTTTTGCCAGTAGGTGAAAAGAGTGTAGTATGTCATTTATACATCGAAATTATGAAATGGGAAAATCACATGCTGCCGGACTAATGTTATCTCGAGAGTCATTCCACTAATGTACCTGGATTTTTGTTGGAAAAATTAGCATGACATCTGGACCTGAGAGAGCGGGGGGTTAGTAAAAGCAAATATTTATCTAGATATGTTTAGACATCGCAATATTGTGTGCACATGAATGGTTAATCAAATTAGAATAATCATAATTTTACAGTAAAACTTAGTACTAACTTCGCCAACATAGAATAGCTGCTTGTTCAGGTGCTTCATTTGGATCAACATAGACGGCCACAGGCCACTGAAACATAGCAAAGCCCCACAGTGACACTGATAAGAGGAAGACGTGCCTCATGTACATCTTGATATATTAAGTTGCTGCATATGTACACATCTCAGATCTGGAAATTAGCTGCATAGATCTATGTGTTTATCACCCTTATATTGACAGAATATGCAACACATCCAACTCTTTGTTCAGGATACAGCGATCAGAAGTATCCTCTTTTGCTGATATTGTGAAGCGATAGCCATGCAAAGTAAAGCTGTAAAATCGATGCTAGTTTTATTTGTACCTGCATATGATGATTCTGCTGGGGGCAGTATGGTGGCAAGGGATCAATCAAACCAACCGAGCGAAGGTAACGTGAAGATTTAGTACTCCACGGTAGATCCCCACCAAAGTTCTTCATGCAATCTTGAAATTAAACATTGGTGAAACCAAGCAATTTTCAAGGGGCGGAAAGATATATAATCGCAATTACCGGAACCTGATACCTGTTTCACCTTGGAGTACCAAACGTCCAAACCCAGTACTCTGACAGGGAGAGAGAGACGAACTGTGGGAAGTTGCAGGGAATCAAGATGTATGAGTGTATCACCAGTTCACCATCACTATACCACATCTGCAATGAAACGCACGGAAGATGGCTGAACGCTACCATGACGATCTCGTGCAGATCTTCTAATTGATTCTGTCTAAACAGATGGACACTAAAGCTAAGGTTTTATATAGAGGGCAGTTATTCGTGGGTCTATCGGGAAGCTCAGGAGATCGATTAATAGGAAACAGATGCACTATAAATTGAGTAGCTAGGAGAGCCGGGAAGAGTTAGTGACTGCTGACGCTTAAGATACTCGCAAGCAGTTGCAGAAGAGAGATGAAGGGGAAGGAAGCAATGGAACGCCCGCACAAATGTTTGCTAAAAAAATAATAATTGATAGGCTGGGTGACGTAGACCAATTAGATTCTTGCTGATGTGTATAGCTTGCATGTTGAGAGAATTACTTTTAGTGGGTTGCTCCCATTGCAGCTGAATTAAAGGGAACTACGAGAGCTACGAGTCATGTGAAAGTGAAGAAGGTTGATGGTGGAATTCTGCCATGTGAAAAGTAAATTGTGGGGTGTGAATGGTGGTTCCAGGGAACTATATTCCGATCCAACCTCAAGGTTATCCCGCTACGTGCTTATGATGTGATTATTGGAGCCTACGGTCGACAAAGTAGCCTACGGTCGACAAAGTAGCCTTGTCCTAGCCGGATCACCGAAGGCAGCCACAAAAGCCAAGTACTCCTGGCGACAACAAGGACTGAGGTGGTGCCAGCGTGCATGACAAAGACATGAGACATCGACGCGGTCGGCTCCGGTGCCAGTATTCCTCCTTCCGCGGCAAGTGCGCACAACTACGCTGATGAGAGGTCTGGCCTCCAGCAAGGAGCGGTCGAAGCTAGCAGCACTGATAGTGGTTAGGAACGGCATTAGCGGCAGCATCGCGGTGGTGCTGCAACAAAGAGGGAGAGGGTCGATTTGAATGTGGACTGGTATGTGTGCTACTGGCAGGCAAACCAGAAGGACATGAGGAGGACACACGCGGATGTGACCTCTATCCGCGCGACAACATTCCCAACCCAAATTTAAGCCTAAAATGGGGCCGTGGAACTCGGTCTGCCCGCGCCACACAAAGAGACTAGCGATGCAGTGTTTCTGTATATCATCTTCCAAGAAGGACCGTGCTACACCGATCTCATGATGCACGAAGGAACTCTGCAAACCATGTTGCCCCATGCTCTGGCTTAACCAATTCACCATGAAATTAGCATTCGTGGTTATAGAGGTTATCATGACGCTCATCATCAATGATCATTTTGTGCATGATCGCACAAGAAGTTATCACCTCTCACATGATCTCATAGCTCCTTGTTCTAGCAGGGTACGAAATTATAGTCTGCCAAGCACAACAAATACCCGCTCCACATCCTTTTTGTACAAGCCTAACCTCCAATATTTTTGTTGCATGGAGCCGTGAAACTCGGTTCATTTAGGTCGCACCGTATCTTCTATCCGCACGGAGGAGTTCAGACAGTCCCCCGATATGCCAAGAGATAGTGAGCTGACAACCAATAACTTTTATTTTGTAAGTGCAAAAACGCATAAATTGTGAGTCAATGGATTCCCTCTAGTCTTATATTGCGAGTCAATGACTATTAGTTCCAGGAATGGCTGTGGAAATTGCTGACAACTGGACTAATACCCTAATTTTGATGGATGCAACGCGCATTCCCTCCAAATTCTGCCAATTATGTATATTATTGTACTACTACTACTACCTATTTTGAGGAGATAAGGTTCGTCCACTGTGCAACTTTTCAATCAAGTCGTCTATATCCTTTACACCTTTCGTTCACGCGTATGCGTGACATGCCCGTCATGACGTAAATTGCGCCATTGAAGCTTCCATGAACCTGTCGTCATCTATGTTCGGAAACAAATCACTAGGCCCGTCTCCGACTTAGGTTCGTAAAGTAATTGTAGATCCAGAAACGGAAAGAAGGAAATAGCACCCTAAAACCCTAAATCGAAACTGAGACGGATCGATCTCCGACCTTGACCAAGGCCCCGAGGCCCCGAGGATACGCGCTTGCCGTTACCAATATAAGCTGCGCAGAGACCCGGCCTCCATGATCCAAACGTACGCACCGATCGAACTAGATCACCAGCGACCAACTAACAGGCAATGGCGCTCAAGGGCACAACCAAGATCCCCGCGGAGTGCTCCTCATCGTCGTCGCTGTTCGCGAAACAGCAACCTCCGCCGTCGTCGCTGACGGACCTGGAGGTGACCGTGCTGTCCGCGGAGGAGGTCGTCCTCGGGGGCACCGTGCGGCGCAAGCCGCTCGACCGGGGCGCGTACGCCGTGGTGCACACGGACACGGCGGCGGCGCGCACCCGCGCCAACGACGAGGACGGCCACTGCAACGGGTACCCCTACTGGGGCGAGGCGTTGCGCGTGACGGTCTCCGATCGGGCGACAGCGATCGACGTGGAGATCTACCGCCGGAAGAGCGACGGCCGCGCCGAGTCCGTGGCGGCTACGCGCGTGCCCGTCGCCGACTTCAGCGTCGGCCCGCCGGGCCACCTGCATTGCCTCAGCTACCGGCTCTACGACAGCGGGTCGAGGATGGGGACCCGCAACGGCATCATCAACATCAGAGTCAAGAGGCTCAGCGGTGCGGCGCCAACGAAAGAGCTGGGGAAAGCCGGCAAGACCGTGGATGAGGCGGCGAGTGGGAGTGATGGTTCCTGCTGTGGTGGTGTCGCCAAGGAGGGGAAGGTGCCTTCGGCGGCAGTGGCAGGGGTGGCGGCGGCACCCGCCGGCGTGGTGATGGGGTTCCCCGTCGGGTTCAATGCTGATGGGCAGCCCAATGGCAAGGGATCAGCTTAGAGTACGTAGTAAAACCAATGTGGTTCCGAATTTGATCGTGCAATGTAAATGGTGATATTTGTGCGACTAGTAGTTGCGAGGATGTTGGCTTAAATTCGAGCAATCCGTATTTTAAAGAATGAAATTATTGTTTGAAAAGGATGCACTCTAGCTATTTGATCATGCAATGCAATGTATAAATTATGATATATTTGGCTACTATTTGCCATCTGGATGTTAATTAAGAATGTGCTTCTAAGGTGGAGCAGGGTATTTGCCACACCCAACCGAATTGGATATGTTGCAAAATTGAAAGATCAGCTAGCCGGAAGTTAGCAAAGCTGAGGAGTCGCAAACCAAATATAGAGATGGAAAATTTATCTTTCTCGTTGCAAATAGTTGGTCCAAATTAGAACTATATTTGTGTGTGTGGTTGATTATCCATCACTGCAACAAGAGTTAATGGGCATAGCTTCTGTGTTTTGTCGAAAAGTATATTCCTGATCTTTCGACGTTGGATAAGACGAAACAAAGTCAGTCTCTGTCACGATTTAGTAATGCTTGTCTGCTGGTCAGCCAATTTGATTTGTACTCAAGAGCTTCACGATGAAATCGACATGTTATTTCAACAGTTTTGCACTGTCAGGCCAGGGCATGGATTATGTCAGCAAGAAGACGTTAGCCTGAGATCACATCGTTCCCACCTGTGGACTTGACCGAAGTCTTTGCTTTGGGAACATGGTCTTGGTCAATGCTAGGCACATATTTCTTGTCCAACTGGCTTATAGTTATATGAGAGGAATTTCGTCTGCATTCTGCGCACCGAAACCCATCGCTTTGCCGGTCGTTCACCGGCAAATTCAGAGCGGGAAAACACTGAGTTCTTAACTGGGATGCGCATATTCAGAACGCTGCAGATCATCTCTGAAGCTTCCACCCTCTGTACTTGATCCAGCAGTTGCAAATTGCAATGGAGAACATGTTGAAGTCTAATCCTCCAAGCAGTGTAGCACATCCTGAAACCTAAAAAACGAGAAAAGTTCTTTCTTCGACTCTAAGCAATGCAGAACACCAGAACTGGAAGTGAAAGGTCAAAAGCAATTTGTACATTTTGCCTGCTTGGAAATATGGCTATTGTTCAGTTTGTGCCGATGTTGCACATTTCAATCTCAAACTAGCAGAAGTTAAGATCGCACGAGATTGCTTCGTTTTGAAAACTCTCTGCTAATTTCTTCTGAAATTTGGAAAGTTCAACTAGTCAGGGATATCCCTAGTCTGCCAAATAGTTTAGATGGTTCAGTGGTTCCCCATCATTCACATAAAACTGCACACTTTGCGTTTCTGAATTTGATCATGCAATGAAAATTGTGATATTTGTGCGACTAGTAGTTGTGAGGAATGTTAATTAGCTTAAATTGGAGCAAATCCTTATTTTAAAGAATGAGATTATTGTTTGAAAAGGATGCACTCTAGCCCTTTGATCATGCAATGCAATGTAGTTTATGAGAACAGTACTATATATTTTGCTACTATTTGTCAGGATATTAATTAAAAATGTGCTTCTAAGGTGGAACAGCCAAACAGGGTACCACAATGTGGCGACAAACAAATTGGATATGTTGCAAATTGAAATACCAGCTTTTTTCGATAATGAATTGAAATACCAGCTAGCCGCAGTTTTGCACTGTCAGGCTAGGCATCGATTATGTCAGCAAGAAGACGTTAGCCTGAGATATGTTGCAAATTGAAATACCAGCTTTTTTTCAATAATGAATTGAAATACCAGCTAGCCGCAGTTTTGCACTGTCAGGCTAGGGCATCGATTATGTCAGCAAGAAGACGTTAGCCTGAGATCGCATCGCTCCCACCCCCTGAACTTTGGATGTTGGATAAGACACAACAAAGTCAGACTAGTAATGCTTGTGCGCTGGTCAGCCAATTTGATTTGTTTACTCAAGTGCTTCACTATGAAATTGACATGTTATTTCAGCAGTTTTGTGGAACCTCCGCAGCACCTCGCCGCCGAGAGCCGCCGTTGAAACTCACGCCGCTGCTTGGGAGGAAGCCACCACCACGCGAGGGAGAGGGCCCCACCGCCGCCTGGGCTTCGCCCGGCGGGTCTTCCGGCGACGGCGAGGAGGAGGGGTGGACAGGGAGCGGGCTGGAGAGGTGGCGGAGGGATCCGCCCCCGTGTCGCGTAGGGTTGGGCGACGCGGGGGCAGTTTTTTCTCAGACCGTATATCATAATGACGAAATGGTCACCAAAAGTGGTGCTGCCCCCCCCCCCCCCCCGCCAGTGATGATATTGCTCCGCTACGCCTCCGGCAGCCTTAGGGTTTTGAAGGCGCGGCGGACCAGGACCCCTCGCCGGTAGGAGGTTTTTTTTTTGTTTTTTTGTTTAAGTCAGCGTCTTCTTCGAGATGGTGAGGTGGCGGCTACATCTTCAACTGAGTATAAGACCCCCCTTCCGCCATATGCTCGCTATAGTGGGGCGCCTGGAGTTGTGCGTCCCACCAACCTCCTAGAATCCAGTCGATTTTCGTGTTAGTTGGTGTGATTTCAGTTTTGGCTCATTCGATCCACGAGTCTCATCTTTGACGATGGTTGCTGCTCCGGTGTGCTTTTCCTTTGGGACCTTAGCATGCACACTCCCTGTTATGTGCTACAACAAGCTTTGTTCAGCTCTAGTGATGGAGGGGCGAGGATGGCAGCGCGCCTTCGGCTCGCACTAGTGTGTAGTCGTTGCTAGGTGGTCTAAAGATATATTTGTAGTTTTATTTTTTATTTTTTGGGTTCTTTGTACTATTATGCATGCTTATCAATAGATTTCAGTGGAATTTTTGGTAAAAAAAAATGTGGTGATTTTTTGCATTTTTCTCTAGTTTTGTGAGAAGAATTCCATTCACATTCTATGCGAAAACAATGTTAAATTTTGTGCTATATATTTATCTATGAATTACAAATATGTTGCACAACATGAACTACACATAGCTCTCAACTGGCAGATTCAGTAACATACCGCACTTGAGGATCATCTCTAAAGTTGCAACCACTAAGATGGTATGAGATTATTTATAAAAAAAAAGATGGTATGAGATTGCTTTGATTTGAAAACACTCACCTGATTCCTTCGAAAACATGGAATGTTCAAGTCCGAGATATAGCCTGCCAAAATCGTGCACACGTAGTGATTGTCCAGAAACTGGAAAGAATCTTACAGTACTAATGACGCCGATCTGCTCTTAATGAAACACGCAATCTGAAAGGATATACTGTGATATTTAGCAGATCATTTTTACATTCTTGGGGGGCGGATATGGGGGATTATTGCACCGTATTTTTCTCCTATATCTATAACCTCTCTCTATATAAGGAACGATGTGTAGACAGAACAATCATCATCTGGTAGCTAGTATTGATCAGAAATCAGACTCCCCCGTAGGCATCGTCAAACTTGCACCTTCTTGCATAGTCTCCATGGACAAGCACACGACCTCTCTCAACGCATCCACCGTTCTCCTGCTGATTCTTCTCACGTTCTTTGTTACGCATGCAAGGTGTAAGTGAAGACGCCTAACAAAAATATTAGTACAGCTGCTAAATTACAGAGCTAGCTTTTGGCTCCCGTGAGATCTACTTTTTTTTTATGAACGAATGCTAATGCTAATTTTTTTATGTTGCATAGGCAGAGTCCTGGAAACCAGGGATGATGAGAAGATAAATTTGCCGGGTGGACTATGCGTCGAGAGAGGAAGTGCTACAGATTGCGGCAGTAGTTCGGGTTTTTGCTACTGCTGTTTAGTAACGGGTATGTGCTACAAAGGCATTGACTTCTGCAACGAAGATTGCAAAAAATCTTCGGCTTCAGACATAACGATGACTAAGACATATCCTCCATTGGCCCTTCGTTAAGACCATGTATAGGTTTGTTGAAGCGATGATGGGGGTTGTGCCGATGAACAATATAGAATAATATTGGTGGCTACCACTGATCATATATTCCTTACCCTTTAGTTCGTGACTAAGTTTATTTTCTTCGAAGTCATTTTGTGGGATGTGTTGATCTTCCCAATTCATAGGAACAAGATACAATATTATTGTAAGCGGTGTATTTCAATTTCTCACAATCCAGATAAACATGTTAACAACTACGATGCACGGATACTTCAGAAAACTCACATATCCGTATCGGATACGTATCGGATACCAGTGGCAGGGCCGGTCCTGAGGTTTCGAGGGCCCGGGGCGAAACTGGAATCTAAGGCCCCTAATAGGAGCATCGAAAATGAATCGTTATACTCACATCGTCCTAAAATATAAGGTGCCTTTTAATATTGTTGGTCAACAACTTATAACTTTAACTATGGTTTGTACTTATAATATGTTCTCAAAATTTGTATAAATATATATATTAATTGAAAGAGATTTGCAAGACAATGCAACAATATTATTTATTTATTATGAAACCACATAATTTGTTATATAGTGCATTAAACACCGTTCAAAAAAACCTGGCTTATACTTTGGACGGAGGGAGTATGAAGTAATGCATAATGTTACCTCAAAAATAGCTTAGTATATCACGAGTGCACTTTCCGGATAACATGACGACACCGACATGTAAAGAAATAATTAGTAATTAGAAACAAGTGCAAAGATACACAATTACTAGATTAAGTCAACAAATGCTTACTGATCATCACGTGTTGAACTCACAGATCACGAGACCCAATGATATACTTGTATATTCCAAAATAATGAACAATTCCTTTTTTTCGAAATGGAATAATGAATACTTCCTATCAATCATCCCTTTGGAACAACTAAAACACAATGTTTATCACCATCAATCCAAGAACGATCTACAATTATCAGAAATTAGGGCATAGAATAGGCCACTTATATGGGAAGAATCGGAGAAATACATGTGGGCTGTCGCACCGTCCTGATGGCCAATTTCTTCTCCGTGCTCGTTTCCGATGTTTCCCCGCAGTATCTGATCGGGAGACAGCGAGGGCGGCCGTCCGCGAGCAGCAGTTTCTAGGGTCGGCAGTTTCGCGATTTGCAATGAACAGAAGCGTACACGGTACACGTACGTATATACACGCACCGATCGATCTCATCTCAATCTTCCTGAACCCTTCGTCTGGTTGCGGTAGTGGGCCTCTTTTATTTCCTGCGCTTATTTACTGCCGATAGGCCCTTGTACGCCTTGTACCTGAAGAAGGAGAAAAGTAATACATAGCCCAAGAACTGGGCCCCTAAAATTTCTGGGCCCAGGGCGGCCGCCCCGCTCGCCCTGCCCCAGGGCCGGGCCTGACCAGTGGATACCTATCACGTACATAGCAGCTGATTTTCCATTTTTTTTTAAAGAAACTAAACTGTTACTTGAGAGCTAGGTGGAGAAGCGACTAAGAGAGCGCTATAGTTGTGAAGCTTTTAGGCAAACAACCTACAGGTACTCCTATATGGTAGTTTTTCTGGTAAAAAATTAGAAATTTGTATATATGTTATTAATAATTATATGTATACAAATGTATCTCCGTATCCGTGTTTTTGGAAAATCAACGTATCGCGGTATCCATATCCGTATCGCCGTATCCAGACAACCTAGGTTAACAAGTATTAAGTTGTAAGTATTAAGTTATGTGTGTGTGTGTGGGGGGGGGGGGGGTGGGGGGGGGGGCTAGGAGTCGGATGCCGATTTGTTGCTTTCGATCGGACCAGTATTTGGCCGAAGGATCTAAACAACATTGAGCGTACGATTTCAGCAACGCCCACATGGCTCTTTCCCAGTAACCTCTCCCGTTATTTTAGGGATGGATCGCATGCATGCTTCATATAAGCTATTCCCAGTAACCGCTCTCGTGATGCACGCTTGCACATCTCGCTATTCTCTCCTGCCTTTCTTCTTCCCCAAAGTTGCTTCTTACATGGAAAATAGATATATCAGGAGATTGAACAATGAAAAGTCTGTGAACCATGAAAGACAATTTTTTATGCAGGAAGCATACCATTATTAAGTCGGTAGTTGTAATTCAGGGTGATAGAGTGAGCCATTTTTGGCTTTGGAAGCAATGAAACTAGTATTAAGAAGCACATATGTGTACAATCAATGGCCATGGGAGGTGCATCACGTTGAATTTCAGAGAAGCACATTCTTTGGCTGAAAGAAGCGTACAGATGATCCATCAGAAGCACTGTTATTGTTGAGGTGTCTATTTTAAGAATGAAGGAAGAAAGTACTACGTAGTATTTGGATTCGGACAGTGGCGAAGGACGAAAAAAATCTATGGTAGGGCGAACCTTGAATGATGTAAATACCAAAATAGTCCAAAAACAGTAATAATATTTTAATACAATAAAAACAAAATTATATTTGATTATAAGTAGAACCTAAAAAAATACCAATAATGCTAACTCAATGGCACATCTTTTAAAAAATATAATGTAATTCGAACAATCAAGACGTTTGATTATCTCCCGTTCGCACAACTCGGTTTTGATAATCTTTTTTTCTGGAAAATTCCTTTCAATTTTTCATGTCACCACGGGTAAACCCAATGTCATCTTAATGGTGTAATAATGTGGTCGGAAAAAGTATGACGTGCATTTTGAATATCTTAAAATCTTTGAAGTCTTGAATTCTATAAGTATGTATAATGAATAACTCAAGCTTATCTTGTATATACTAGGGTACATTCAATCATAAATCTATGCAATACAAGCAATGTTATTTACATTGAATCTAGAATACGAGTTTATGTTTGGAGGTAAAATAGTTTATGTTTTTGTTTGTAATCAATTTTGCGCAGTGTTCACCGAAACACGCATAATTTTCTCATGCAGAGTCCGTTTTCGACGTATAACCACTCAAAATTTTCAGAAAAAACACGCGCATCTAAGTGTATTCACCAAAATTTAAGGTAGGACGGCTCCGCCCTACCTTACCCTACTGGGAGCTTCGCCCCTGGGAGAGTGCATACATGAAACCGAGCGGCATTTAAATCTGCTGCAACTTGGCCTATCTATCATTGGTTAAGAAACTTAGAGCATCTCCAGTCGCGTCCCCCAAACCGTGCCCCAAACCGCGCCGGATCGAGCGTTTGGGGGACGTGTTTTGTTCGTGCCGCGTTTGGGGGACGTCGCTCCCCAGCCGCGTCCCCCAAACGCCGCCCCAAATGAATATTTGTGCACGAAAATAAAGGTTTTCATTCAATTTTGATTATATATTACAAAGTTTGAATGAAAACGGCTAGATTTCATCTAAAGCTAGACTACTGACCGCCCGACGGCGCGTTCGACGGCCCCGCCCCGTCGTCGCCTCCCCTACGCCGCAGCTCCTCCTGCGCGCGCCTCCTCTCCTTGCGTTCGGCGGTGGCCAGACGGTGCCGCTCCCGCCGCGCGTCCTCCGCCGTCCCCTCTGCGCCGCCTGGAGGGAGAGCTCGATGGCGCGACGAATATGCGCCTCTTCGAGGGCACGCGGCGTCGTCCTGGAGCTTCTTCTCCGACTCGAAGGACTCGACGAGGGCGCGTTGCTGATCGGCCGTCTCGTCCGGGTGCGGGGCGTCGTCGTCGGACCAGTCGAACTCGTCGTCGTCGTCGTCCTCCACCTCGGCCTCCTCCGCCTCGGCCTCCTCCTCCTCCATTGGCGCCTCCTCCTCCACATCTGTTGGCGCCTCCATCATCGCCGCCGCAAACGCGTCGGCCGCCGGCAACTGCTCCGCCCGCCTCCCCCATAGCGCCGTAGCGCCGACTCTCGCCGGTCGACGCTCCTCCGCCGTCGCTCGCCGGCCGGAGCTCGATCGACTCACGCCGCCGGCGCTCGATCGAGTCACGCCGTTCACCGCGAACGGCGCGCTGCCGCTCATCGCGCCGGCGCCGGCGCTCGTCGGCCCATCGCTGCTCCATCTCCTCCCGGTACGGGCGCCGGTCGCGCCTCTTGTCCCGTCGAGGCGTCGAACGCCGCAACGGTGTCGCACCGCCGCTCTCGCCACGCTGTTGCCGCCGCGGCCTCCTCGCCTGCGGAGGCAGGGGCGGAGAACGCCGCTAGATCCGCCGCCTGCCGCGCCTCACGCCGCCGGGCGGGCCTCCTCCTCGAGTGCCTCCTCGAGTGCCGCACGCCGCCGCCGGCTCGTCAATGGAGGAGACGGCGGTGGAGGGAAGTGGCCATCGCCGGGGCGGTTCGCCATTGCCACCGGTGATGGAGGAGACGGCCGTGGAGCGACGAGGGGCTGTGTTTGTTGCCGGCGGGGTGTGGCGGCTACCATTGATGAGCCGGGAGACCTTTTATAGACGCCGGCGTCGGGAAGAAAGCGCGGGAACAGACGAGAAGAGGCGGGAAGATCGCGCGGGAACGGGCGGTGGCGTGCGAACGCCGGCGACGCGTGGAGGCCGCGCAGCGACCGACGAGACGTCTCGCCCGCCCCTCCGTCGCCATTAAGGCAAAGATGCCGCTGCGCGCGAATAACTTCCGTCGCGAGGTAGGCGGCGGTTAGGTTAAAATTAACCGTGCCGCCGACGCGTCGGCCCCGCGCCTCCTCGCCTCTCACTTCGTTGTGTCCGGCGTGCCCGGTGCGTCCCCTGTGGGACGGGGACGGGCTCGGGGCGCTGGACACCGTATAGGGGCGCGCCGGACAAAAAAGGGCTTTGGAGGACGCGGCTGGAACGCTTTTTTTTGTCCGGCGCGCCCCAAATCCCTTTGGAGGACGGTTTGAGGGACGCGACTGGAGATGCTCTTATGGCGAGCCCACAACTGGATGTGAGCTTTTGCATATACAGGTAACCAAAACGAAAGTTTCAAGTTCGAAGTGTGACTGATCTTGGGCAACGGCCTAGGAACGGAGACCGACATTACCAGCGTATTTGTGCATCGGAATGAACTGATTCAACTTTCATTAGTTCAATTTTGATTTTTTTTCAGATTTGAAGAGTTTTGAAATTTGACCATTTTTTGTTTTAGAACATTTTCGAAATATGAAAACTTTCAAATTTTTACAGTTTAAACTCTGAATATTTTTGGAACGTTTTTAAAATTGGAACTTTTTTGAATTCAAACATTTCTTCAAATCCTTGGAAAGCAGGAAAATCGGAAAAACCGGAACATTCGTCGAGCAGACTCTGCGAGCGCGTGTAATAATGGGCCGGCCCATTCTCGGACCTAGCGGGCGTGCACTTGAAGTGCACCTACCGGGCCCATGTATGTGGGCGTCAACAAATGAGTAGCATTTCTGGCCTCGGATTGTTTCATTCGGCCCAGTCTAGCCCTTTGAACTGTGAACTATCGTTGCTGTTGACGAGATACACGATGCGATGCAATCGGTGTCCCGCTAGAAATCGCTACCACACGTTCTCCCTCCGCCGATCCGTGTGCCACGGTGCGCATGGAACGAACTCTACGAACTGCTTGGGCACGACTGTGCATAAATGAGTTCGCACACTCCAAGACACACACACGAGACACGCGTCGATCAAAGTTTTGTGGGTAGGGCTGCAAAAAAAGCTCGATAGGGATTGACTCAAAAAGAAATGAGCCAGGTATAAGAGCAACTACAATAGAGTCAGTCAGCTGACTATACGACATTAAATAATACTCCCTCCGTTCCTTTCTATAGTGCCTATAGATTTTTGGCATTTGTTTCAGAATATAAGGTTGTAGCTTAGCTTTTTTTCAATTATCCCCTCCCCGTTCAGCTCCCAAATCGTCCAAATCTCTCAAAATTGTTATGATAAGTTAGGAAGATATGGATTTCCCAAATTTTACGTTGATCTCAAATCGTTCAGCTAGGGGTCTTGTGTACAAAATACTCTTGCGCTAATTTCCGTGCCAAAAAACAATAAGCACTATAGAATGGAACAGAGGGAGTATATTTTAGATGAGTTGGAGGAGAGAAAAGAGGAGAGAGAAGGGAGGTGGGCTACTATACAATAGCCAGCTCTTGCATGTGCTCCTAGTCACCTTGTGAGAGTGAAATGTGGACCATATATTAGTAAAGTACTACATTCTTATAGCCAACTATTGTACATGTTAGCTATATGATGACTACAAATGATATGACATCTTGTTATAGCCAACAGTTGGCTATACTATTGGAATTGCTCTAATCATCTTCTATAGCTAGATCAAAGAATGACTCGGTCTTGACCAATGCTAGATCGCTCAATTAAACACCATAGATTGAAGAAAAATATATTTATAATGTTTATGCTATATATTAAAAATATTATAATTAATTATCTTATATGATGTGGGCTGAATTTATTTCTTCTACTTTCAATGAAATTTAATTTAAAAAATCTGAAAGTTGAACGTATAGCTTTCATTTGTTGCGGAGGATATTTTTCTTCCTCCATATGTAAATATTTTTTTATTGTTTTTCATAACTCAAAACTAGCTTCAGATTGATTTGGGATTGGTTGGTACAAGCTGAGTTATAACCAAATTTTACAGCTCGACCTTTACTGGAATTTTGGTATGAGTCAAGCTGAGTCTGACCACGAAGCCCGCTCCCCCGCTCCCCGAAAAAACCCTAGGCTCCCACCCCCCGCTCCCCTTCCTCCGCCGCCGCCAGAGGTCCCGCCGGGCAAAGCCCAGGCGCTGACGGCGGCGGCGGGGCCTGATACGTCTCAAACGTATCTATAATTTCTTATGTTCCATGCTGCTTTTATGATGATACTCACATGTTTTATACACACTTTATGTCATTATTATGCATTTTCCGGCACTAACCTATTGACGAGATGCCGAAGAGCCAGTTGCTGTTTTCTGCTGTTTTTGGTTTCAGAAATCCTACAAAGGAAATATTCTCGGAATTGGACGAAATCAACGCTCAGGGTCTTATTTTTCCACGAAGCTTCCAGAAGACCGAAGGGATTACGAAGTGGGGCGACGAGGCGCCGCCACCATAGGGCCGCGTGGCAAGGGTGGGCCCCGCGCCGCCCTATGGTGTGGGGCCCTCGTGCCTCCACCGACGCTGCCCTTCTGCCTACTTAAAGCCTTCGCCGCGAAAACCCCAGTACCGAGAGCCACGATATAGAAAACCTTCCAGAGACGCCGCTGCCGCCAATCCCATCTCGGGGGATTCAGGAGATCGTCTCCGGCACCCTGCCGGAGAGGGGAATCATCTCCCGGAGGACTCTTCATCACCATGATCGCCTCCGGATTGATGAGTGAGTAGTTCACCCCTGGACTATGGGTCCATAGCAGTAGCTAGATGGTTGTCTTCTCTTCATTGTGCTATCATGTTAGATCTTGTGAGCTGCCTATCATGATCAAGATCATCTATTTGTAATTAATGCTACATGTTGTGTTTGTTGGGATCCGATGAATATGGAATACTATGTCAAGTTGATTATCAATCTATCATATATGTTGTTTATGTTCTTGCATGCTCTCCGTTGCTAGTAGAGGCTCTGGCCAAGTTGATACTTGTAAATCCAAGAGGGAGTATTATGCTCGATAGTGGGTTCATGCCTCCATTGAATCTGGAACAGTGACAGAAAGTTCTAAGGTTGTGGATGTGCTGTTGCCACTAGGGATAAAACATCAATGCTTTGTCTAAGGATATTTGTGTTGATTACATTACGCACCATACTTAATGCAATTGTTTGTTGTTTGCAACTTAATACTGGAAGGGGTTCGGATGATAACCTGAAGGTGGACTTTTTAGGCATAGATGCATGCTGGATAGCGGTCTATGTACTTTGTCATAATACCCTGATTAAATCTCATAGTAGTCATCGTGATATATGTATGTGCATTGTTATGCCTTCTTTATTTGTCAATTGCCCAACTGTAATTTGTTCACCCAACATGCCATTTATCTTATGGGAGAGACACCACTAGTGAACTGTGGACCCCGGTCCATTCTTTACATCCGAAATACAATCTACCGCAAACTCGTTCTTTATTGTTCTTCGCAAACAAACATTATCTTCCACACTATACATCTAATCATTTGTTTACAGCAAGCCGGTGAGATTGACAACCTCACTGTTACGTTGGGGCAAAGTACTTTGATTGTGTTGTGCAGGATCCACGTTGGCGCCGGAATCCCTGGTGTTGCGCCGCAGTACACTCAGTCACCAACGACCTTCACGTGATCCTTGACTCCTACTGGTTC
This sequence comes from Lolium rigidum, assembly GCF_022539505.1. Taxonomy (NCBI): domain Eukaryota; kingdom Viridiplantae; phylum Streptophyta; class Magnoliopsida; order Poales; family Poaceae; genus Lolium; species Lolium rigidum. The sequence goes on from NW_025900264.1 coordinate 156,298, forward strand.
GATAAACCTTGGTTTCTTACTGAGGGAAACTTGCTGCTGTACGCATCACACCTTCCACTTGGGGTTCCCAACGGGTGTGTGCTTTACGCGTCATCAGGGCCTCTCCCTCGCGCGGTGGCGGCCTCCTCTTCCGGCGGTGGGGTGCGTGACGCGGCGGCGCTCCGGCGGCGAGGTGCTGCAGGAATCCGGCGTTCGGCGCATCTCGGGTCGGCGGAGGTGCTGCTCTCCCCCGCGATGGAGGCGTCCCCTGCGGCGGCGGCTGGGAACTCAGGGCCCGCCGTGACGGCTGCAGGCCAGCGCGTGGACGCCTGTTGGCGTCGGCTGCTGGGCACCATGGAGGTGTCGGCGGCCGGCCGGGCGGCGGCGGGCTGGAGTCACACCCTCCAGTCCCCGTTCTTCGCACGGTGAGACGGAGGTCAGCACCTCCCTCTCCGACGACGGCATCGTTGCTTCTCGACGGCGGTGTGGCCAAAAGGCGGCTCCTTGCGGCGCTTCTCCGACGGGCTTGGGTTTGGCGGCAGGACCGGGGAGAAGTCGATGCGTAAGCTGGCGACGGCGACGTCCGTGGGCGCCGTCACCTCGCTGGAGGCGTCGTCATGGTGCTGCTCGCTCTTCCCCGCGTCGAACATCGGGGGAAACCTTGATCCGGTCTTCGGATCAGGCGGCGGCGGCACGGCTGTGTCGTTTTCCTTCTTGGAGGCGTCGCCTAGATGGTTCGGGAGTCCTCGGTGCGCCATTTGGAGTCGGTGGTGGCCGCCGCTCAGAGCTTGGGCTTCCGGGGCGCTATGTACACCTTCGGTGGCACTTCTTCGTGGTCGACGCCTCCTTCGATCTGGTTCAATCCCGCCGTTCACTCGCCGTCCCTGGGCACTTTTGGGTGGGCGGTGCGTTGGCTTGTGCCATCTTGAAGTTGGAGTTGACTTCCCGGAGTTCCTTTCTTCGGTCGTGACGCGGCCCAGTAGCTTAGTGTATCGTCTCCTCTGGATCGTGCAAGGCGAGTTTGTCGTTCGGCTGGTGTAGGTGGTGTGTGGCGTCGTGTTTGTATTGGGTTGCCTTTGTTGGCGTTGTTCGGCCGTCTTGGCCTCTTCTTCTATGGAATTTGATGCACCTTCCAGATCGAGCCGTTCCCCCATCCCCTTTTTATGGCTCTACCATGCTAGCTAGCTACTAGCTCAGTTAAGCTGCTCCTCGCCGCCGTCTTCGTTGATCCATCAGCTCGCTCTCCCGACGTCCCGTCAGTACAGGAGAGTAGATACGCGCGCGAGTACGAGCGTACGTCTCCATCGGCCAGCCGCCGGCTTCAATGCGCCGTGCACGGCTAGCTGCCGGCGACCGGTGGTTGCAGGCATGACTCCATGGCAGTTCACGCGAGTCCATAGTTAAAACCATGCTGCATGTCCATCTATTGCTACTGCTAGTAAAGATCTTCGCTGAAAGCGATGATGATCGTGCTGTGCAGGAGTAGGTTATTGCCCTAGGCCAGCGGCGCATACTACCAGCTTGCGGCAGGACATTTACAGCCATGATAAGCTTTTGTGTCCACCAACATTAACTTTCGAAGAACATGGCTCAAGTTATTACTCCACTAAAGCTGGTTCATCTGCCCTTATCTTTTCTGTTACGACCACTAAAGCTGCATCCTGCATGCCTAGCTAGGAGCACTCTCATGGTTATTGCCCTTCTTATAGGATCAACAACTCTCGGAGACCATTTACAGCGAAGATAATGTGTCTGTCCAGACACCACAGAACACACATTAATTAACTTTGAAGAACATGACGAAGTTATTTGTAGTTCAGTATGGAGTGCGGACACATGGAGCTCCTGCAGGGCCGGTCCTGAGGTTTCGAGGGCCCGGGGCGAAACTGGAATCTAAGGCCCCTAATAGGAGCATCGAAAATGAATCGTTATACTCACATCGTCCTAAAATATAAGGTGCCTTTTAATATTGTTGGTCAACAACTTATAACTTTAACTATGGTTTGTACTTATAATATGTTCTCAAAATTTGTATAAATATATATATTAATTGAAAGAGATTTGCAAGACAATGCAACAATATTATTTATTTATTATGAAACCACATAATTTGTTATATAGTGCATTAAACACCGTTCAAAAAAACCTGGCTTATACTTTGGACGGAGGGAGTATGAAGTAATGCATAATGTTACCTCAAAAATAGCTTAGTATATCACAGTGCACTTTCCAGATAACATGACGACACCGACATGTAAAGAAATAATTAGTAATTAGAAACAAGTGCAAAGATACACAATTACTAGATTAAGTCAACAAATGCTTACTGATCATCACGTGTTGAACTCACAGATCACAGACCCAATGATATACTGTATATTCCAAAATAATGAACAATTCCTTTTTTTCGAAATGGAATAATGAATACTTCCTATCAATCATCCCTTTGGAACAACTAAAACACAATGTTTATCACCATCAATCCAAGAACGATCTACAATTATCAGAAATTAGGGCATAGAATAGGCCACTTATATGGGAAGAATCGGAGAAATACATGTGGGCTGTCGCACCGTCCTGATGGCCAATTTCTTCTCCGTGCTCGTTTCCGATGTTTCCCCGCAGTCTCTGATCGGGAGACAGCGAGGGCGGCCGTCCGCGAGCAGCAGTTTCTAGGGTCGGCAGTTTCGCGATTTGCACTGAACAGAAGCGTACACGGTACACGTACGTATATACACGCACCGATCGATCTCATCTCAATCTTCCTGAACCCTTCGTCTGGTTGCGGTAGTGGGCCTCTTTTATTTCCTGCGCTTATTTACTGCCGATAGGCCCTTGTACGCCTTGTACCTGAAGAAGGAGAAAAGTAATACATAGCCCAAGAACTGGGCCCCTAAAATTTCTGGGCCCAGGGCGGCCGCCCCGCTCGCCCTGCCCCAGGGCCGGGCCTGAGCTCCTGCTCCCCCTGAAGCTCGGCACTTTTCGAAAATAATATCTAAATTTTTTAAAAAAATCTATATCTCTTGTACATACACACATAAATATGATTTATATAAACGTGCACTAGTAGAAAAAGCAACATTAGTCCCTGGTTGCGCAACCAGGATTGCGCAATCAGGACTAAAGGCCCCCTTTAGCCTCGGTTGTGTTGCAAACCACGACTAAAGGGTCTCCACGGAGCTGAGCTCGAGCGCCCAAGCTGGAGGGGCTTTAGTCCCGGTAAGTAACAACTCCACGTGTACAGTGTAGGAGCTCCTTTTTGTTCTGTGTTTTTTTTTTCATTTTGTGTTTTCATTTTCATTTTGTGTTTATCATTCAATTCTTTTTCAATAAGTGTTTTCGTTTTTATTTTGTGTTTTCCATTTAACTCGACGTAGTACATACAACAATGAAATAACCATTACACAACATCATCATGAATATAGAGATCGAGTGACCTCTTTCTTTGTCATGCATATACAACATAATTTCTCTTATGATCCCTATTGTCTAAATATAAATTCCCTATGGTTTTCTCCGGTTGGAGATACGATCTCCCTAAGTAAGAATCCCGTCGATTCCTCTTGAACTGCTCATACGCGATCCTTTAATAGGAGACCATCCCGCATCCGTTCGATCTAATTTAAAGAAGAGGATGGTAATAAAATAAAATTGTCAATATTGTTTACGTACTGCAAGTTGTTGTAGAATTCCGCCCCATGCCGTCTGGTGAATAGACTCGCAAACGTTGTATCCACATAAATTATTCCCGTCTTCCTGCCTCGAACACTTCATGAGAATAGAGTTCAATCAAAATAAAAATCAAGCATTATAATGGTATTGAAACAAGAATCAAAGAGATGCACGGACCTAGCTATAGCTCTACTTACATTGAGATCTCAAAATTCCAGCTCATGTTTCCATTCACCCCTAATAGCATTGACAAACCATTTGCAAACCCCACCTGGCAAAGAAATGAGTAAAGGAGTTATTAATTACTTGATATCAGGAAATGAACGAAACATGCCGATATGGTGCGATAATGATTGAAATTACCTATGGAGCAGTTCAATCAGATTCGCCCACATCTCATGGTTTTTATGTGCCACGTCCATGACAAGTACTATTCCTTGGTCAACTCGATCGGGGAGGAAAGAAAGATCGGGGTAGACTGATGATGGCCCTGCCCCGTCCGGCGTCCTAGCCATTCTAACCGGGACTAATGTGCCATTAGTCCCGGTTCGTAACGCGGCCGGGAATGATGCTCGGGCAGCTCCCGAACGGAAGCCATGTTTTCGCCTACTGGTGTAAAGTATTGTTTAAAAATATGGTATATCCTGGACTACAAGAAAAATAAAATAAAATATGGCTCTAAGTAGGCAATTAAAAATATGTACCTGTAATTCTTTTCAGGAATTTTGAAGTGAATAACATTTTTTGAATATTTTAAAATCCAGGCTCCCTTTGGAATTTCTGTTTTGCAATATAGTTATGTATTTAAATATAATTTGATATGCTGGCACTGCAACTCTTAACCTAAAATGTGCAAAATAATTCTTTTGTGCTACTAAATATGCTTTGGTCATTTATCTTGGTTATTAAAATTTCATTTTGGCCGGTAGCACTTCATGTATGTGCTATTGCACATTTTGCAACATTCTGTTTTTCTTTTGTAATGTGCCCATGACTATTTTGTGCCACTGAATATATTTTTTCTTCCATTCATTTTTCCACTATTGTTTTTGGTAGACCAAACTTTAATTTTCCTAATGTGCTAAACAAATATGTTACTAATAAGGATTTTCTAAACGGTTACTAATAGTTTTTTCACTTGCATGTGTTTCTTGCATTTTATTTTACTTTCACTTTCATTTGGTCGACATTTTTCACCGATTGTGACAGTCAACTCGTGAGCCAAAAAATTCAAGTGGACTGATGTATATTCAGACCCAGTTAAATGCCGATCTGGCGATCTTTACAATCCCTGAAACAGATGCCAGCGCTCAGGCTATTGCATTCACGTTATTGCCCTTCTATTACGACCAACAAGTCACATAATAAGTAATTCGCAGGCCATCTACAGTCAAAGATAATTTGACTGTCCATAAACCTCTGACCACACATATATTTAAGAACATGCTGAAGTTATTAGTAATAGCAGTATGGAAGTAGGGACAGTAGGAGCAATTCACTATCGTTCTCATCGATCGCTCAAAGAGATGCGAGCACTCTGACGATTCTATGCAGGTTATTGTCCTTCTAGTATTCATCGATCGCTCGAAGAGATGCGAGCGCTCTGACGATTCTGTGCAGGTTATTGTCCTTCTAGTATTAAGATACACACGCCACAGATTTATAGCTTGCAGGTCATTTACAGTCAAGATAATGTGAGTGTCCAGACACTCCAGTCCACACATTGATCTTGAAGAACATGCTGAAGGTATTAAGTAGAAGTAGTACTGTAATTAACTGTCTATCTGATCATCAAGTCATTTAAATGAGAATTTGAAATTTGGTTCCAGGAAAAAGCACGTGTGCATCAATGTAGCCTGAGTGGCACTATAAATGTGCGGTACCTGTAGCAGTAAAAATTTGCTAAATCAAACTTCAGTGTTGGTGTGCAGGCACTGTTTACTGTAAATTATTCAAAGCAAGTGGCCAGTGTACGAGACACTACGCTTGTTTCAGTCAAGCCACGAATCATATAACGAGATATGAAATCTGCACGTAAAGATCGCTTGACAAAGAAAGTAAAGCTTTACACAGAGTGTCATAATGTTAGCAGTCGCTACATGAGTAATCATTCATTCATTGTTTCAGGTGTAGTTAAACCTAGTTAATGAAACCTTGCAGGACGATCTGGTCGGTCATTACGTCAATTGAAACGGACACATTTAGGCGGGTTCCACCATATCTGAGAAAAACATAATTCTGCCTGACCAGCTGCCATGTTATCTCCATATCTGTCTAACTCTATCCCTGCCTCGATGTATATGGCACTATTACCCGAAAGCGGTAGGAAACAGCAGAACTGCGAATTTGAAAGTACCACTAAAATTTACTCCACTAAGAACTAAGCCTATAGCTGAGTTGGTAGGGGGCATGTGCTTAAATCACCCACAGATAATAATTTCAAGCTGCTTTACAGTTATCTGAAAACACTAGCTCTACCACTACCACGGAAAGTATAAGTAATAATGAAATTCCATTGTCTGGAAACCCTTACCACTCTTGTGACAAATCCTGCCCTCGGATTCCATCGTCTCGCAACCCTTACCACTCTTATGACAAATCCTGCCCTCGGATTACATCGTCTCGCAACCCTTACCACTCTTGTGACAAATCCTGCCCTCGGATTCGTCGTTGGTGCTATCGTCCCTCTTATTTCGTGCAAAAATTTCACCGATATATTAATAATCGTCAACATAAGTACAAACATTTCAATAAGTAATAAAAACAATTTACAGATATGTATATAACCACCTAGTGACGACTACGTACAAACACTAGAGTGATCTCCTTACAACCCAGTTATTCAGTTGTGTCATTACATATAGGTATATAAGGTCTCTTGCGTCGCTCCATACACTCTTGTGTCATTATCCTCCAATTTATGAATTAGGCTGAAGGTCTCAAGTTAACCTTGCAGGACAAGCAATCTAAATTAGGCCGGACCCAACTGGGACCGGTGTGCCTACGGCCGAGTCCGGCCGACTACTGAAGTCAATGTTACTGAAGTCTTGCATGTGACTACTCAAAGTAAATGCACTTAGAACCGGGAAATGCACTTTGCCTCGTAGGAGCATATGCTCCCATTATGTGAATCCATATTTTAAATTGTTAAAAAATTCTAAACTAAATTTTTACATGTACATCTAGACATTTTATGTTAGTACACAAGTTTTCAGAAAAAAAAATATTTTTCTGTGCCTCCTGTAAAAAAGACAAATTTTAATGATGTAACACGACTACGTACGAGACATTTTTTTTTTGTCTTTTTTGTACATACCACACAAAATGTTGTTTTTCCAGGAAAACTTGTGAACAAACATAGGATGTCACGATGTATACCAAAAAAATTATGTCAGATTTTTTTTGACATTTTCAAAAAAAAAAATCTATAATGGGTGCATATTCACGCGTGTGCAAAACGATGGTGGTAACTCAAGTTTAGTCGAAACGTCTATGAAGATAACTTTTGCTTCCTTGTTGGGATCGCTAGCAAGCCGAGAAAATATCAAGCAGCTAGCAAGGTAGCGAGAAGATGATACGAGGACAAACAACCTTTTCACCCCTCCTATGCTCTAGAAGTTAAAGAGTACTAATATCTAAACAAGATAATTGTGCTTTTTAAATCTCCGATCGGATGTGCGTCACGCATACAACATGCAAACCTCTTAAAAAATTGTATATACAAAACTAAACGTAAACACATTTACGGTACACCTCAATGCCACATTGTTCCGTGAATGTACGCCCGTCTATCATGTTTTATGCTTAATTTTATCTACATTTAAATGGATTCATGATAATAATATGCTTTCGGGTGTAAAAATAATGCAATTTAAGAAGCGATCTGCACTTTGATATATTAAATAACATTTAATAATAATAAAAGGAACCAATAATAATTATCATTAAAAGTTATTTAATATATGTTGCGCGATGACAACTTTTTTTCGAAACGGGGTGTGCCTCGGCCTTTGCATCGGTTGATGCACACATCCTTATATTAATAAACTGATCATTCAAAGTTTACAATTCAAAAGATCAACGAGGATCGATACAAAAATCAACCATCGAAACAAAGAGAAAACAATGGAAAGCTGCTAAGCTGATGATGCATCATGTAATCTCTTAACAGACCGCCAAATAGACTGGTAGAAAATATCCTGGGCAACCATTCGAAGGCGGCTGCATCGAGAAACCATGCACTCCCGCTGATCCTCTAGGAGTAAGAAACACCAAAGCTGGATCTAGGGAATCATAGTGTGAATAAGCTGCAAAAAATTAATAGAGTCCTTTAAAAAAAAACCATATCATTTCTGCAATTCTAAATTGACCAACATAAAGCTGAAACACCGATGCAGATCCTAGCTTTATCAGTTTTGTCAGTTCCATTAAGCCAATTTCCAAACATATTTGTGACATTGGATGGAGATGGAATGTTATATGCAGCAAAAACCACCCGCCAAATAAGTCTAGCAAAAGGACAGGAAATAAACAAATATTCCACTGATTTCTCGGTGTCAAAGAAGGAGCATTTCGTATTACCATTTCAATTCCGCTTTGCTAGATTATCACGGGTCAAAAAGACTTTCTTACTAAGGAACCACATAAAGATTTTTATTTTTAGTGAGATTTTTATTTTCCAAAGATACTTACGAAGTTATCTTGTATGTCCATTCAACATATCACCATACATAGATTTAATAGTGAAATTTCCTGAAGATGTTAGACCCCGAACGAACCTATCTTGGTCATCATTTAAATTTATATCCATTAATATCTAGCATAGGTGAACCCATTGATACCATTTATTGCCGATCAGCCTTCTCCAAAAACCAATATTTAACGGAGTTGAACTGTCAACACCCGGATTTTTAAGTCCAGATGCCTATTATGCCGTACATCGCAATCCCAGGAATATTATTTTTGCGAGACATAATAGATTGATATCACAGCACATCATTCATTACATACCATAATCGTCTTACAAATAGAGGATCACATGATCCAGTCTTACAACATAGTGGATCTAGAGATCCAAATACAAAACACATAGCGGAAGCGAAGTAGCGGTTGCGGTCCATCTGTTACACAGGCAACTGTTGACGTCAGGAGTAGTCCTAGTTATCATAGACGTCCTGTTGTCCATCTTCTTGGTTCTGGTACTCCTCTTCATAGTCTGGCCATTTGAATAGCCAGGGACAAAGCCATGAGTACTTTAAAGTACTCGCAAACTAATACTAATGTAAGTACTATCAACTATGGTAAGGGGGTGCTAAGCTCTAGGTTCATTTGCATAAAGCCAGCTTTATTTCATAAGCACTTTAGTAATAAAAGACTCTTCATTTGCCTAACTTACTCAAGTGGGAACATTAGTGTCATTCCCACAACTCTGTTGGGATTCAAGTCAAATTCACTTTTCAAGTTCAAGTCACAAGTCACCAGTCACATGTAACATTTTTGAAAAATTCTGATGACGGAACAGTATGACCTTTCCAACCGTCCATAACCGTGGACACGGCTATTCGAATAGTTTTACACTCTGCAGAGGTCGCACACTTTTGTCACAACATTTGCAATAATCCGTCAGGTTTAACTGGCCCTGATTTATCACACTCCGTGTGCGGACTACCAACCATAACCTTTCACTTACATACCCTAGTATAGGCGCCTCTCTCCATGAGCTTGGCCTCCCAGTGAAGACAAACCGTCAGCCTGGGAACTGCACAGGGCTTGGGCCAGACATTCACCTCATTTCACGTCATTTCACATCATTTCATATTTCAATGGAGGCAGCCTCGGCATAACCCCTATGACGCTTGTTTAGAGGGAACCCATACTAAAGCACATTAAAATTTCCAGTTAAGCCCTTGATACGTCTCCGACGTATCGATAATTTCTTATGTTCCATGCCACATTATTGATGATATCTACATGTTTTATACACATTATATGTCATATTTATGCGTTTTCCGGAACTAACCTATTGACGAGATGCCGAAGGGCCAGCTTGTTGTTTTCTGCGTTTTTGGTTCCGTAAATCCTAGTAAGGAAATATTCTCGGAATCGGACGAAATCAATGCCCGACATCCTATTTTTCCACGAAGCTTCCAGAACACCCGAGAGAGGCCAGAGGGGGGCCACTGGGCCACCAGACGCCAGGGTGGCGCGGCCAGGGCCTGGGCCGCGCCCCCCTGTTGTGTCACCGCCTCGTCGACCTTTCGACTCCGCCTCTTCGCCTATTTAAGCCTCCTCGACCTAAAACCTCGACACAGAAAAGCCACGGTACGAGAAACCTTCTAGAGCCGCCGCCATCGCGAAGCCAAAATCTGGGGGACAGGAGTCTCTGTTCCGGCACGCCGCCGGGACGGGGAAGTGCCCCCGGAAGGTTTCTCCATCGACACCACCGCCATCTTCACCAACGCTGTTGTCTCCCATGAGGAGGGAGTAGTTCTCCATCGAGGCTCGGGGCTGTACCGGTAGCTATGTGGTTCATCTCTCTCCTATGTACTTCAATACAATAATCTCATGAGCTGCCTTACATGATTGAGATTCATATGATGATGCTTGTAATCTAGATGTCATTATGCTAGTCAAGTGGATTTTACTTATGTGATCTCCGGAGACTCCTTGTCCCACGTGTGTAAAGGTGACAAGTGTGTGCACCGTGTGGGTCTCTTAGGCTATATTTCACGTAATACTTATTCGCTGTTATGAATGGCATAGTGAAGTGCTTATTTATATCTCTTTATGATTGCAATATGTTTTGTATCACAATTTATCTCGTGTGCTACTCTAGTGATGTTATTAAAGTAGTTTATTCCTCCTGCACGGTGTAATGGTGACAGTGTGTGCATCGTGTAGTACTTGGCGTAGGCTATGATTGTGATCTCTTGTAGATTATGAAGTTAACTATTGCTATGATAGTATTGATGTGATCTATTTCTCCTTTCGTAGTGTGAAGGTGACAGTGTGCATGCTATGTTAGTACTTGGTTTGGTTATGTTGATCTATCATGCACTCTAAGGTTATTTAAATATGAACATTGAATATTGTGGAGCTTGTTAACTCCGGCATTGAGGGTTCGTGTAATCCTACACGGTTAGTGGTGTTCATCATCCAACAAGAGGGTGTAGAGTCTAGCATCTATTTATTTATTTTGTTATGTGATCAATGTTGAGAGTGTCCACTAGTGAAAGTATGATCCCTAGGCCTTGTTCCTAAATATCGCTATCGCCGCTTGTTTACTTGTTTTACCGCATCTTTACTTACCGCAATATTACTACCATCAACCGCACGCCAACAAGCACTTTTCTCGGCGCCGTTACTACTCGCTCATATTCATTCATACCACTTGTATTTCACTATCTCTTCGCCGAACTAGTGCACCTATTAGGTGTGTTGGGGACACAAGAGACTTCTTGCTTTGTGGTTGCGGTGGTTGCATGAGAGGGATATCTTTGACCTCTTCCTCCCTGAGTTCGATAAACCTTGGGTGATCCACTTAAGGGAAACTTGCTGCTGTTCTACAAACCTCTGCTCTTGGAGGCCCAACACTGTCTACAAGAATAGAAGCACCGTAGACATCAAGCACTTTTCTAGCGCCGTTGCCGGGGAGGAAAGGTAAAAGGCACTCATACTCCGGTCCCAGGTAAAGTACTTTTCTGTTACCGTTGTGTGTGTGCTCGAAGCTATTTCCTTTAGATCCTGCAATTGCATCTTTTTGTTTCTTGTTTACACTAGTTAGGCATAATGGACAACAATGAGCTTCTTATTCTATTTGCTGATTTAAGACATGGATGGTTTGATGCGAAAATTAAAAAACCTATGGAACATATTAGTATGAACGCTTTGAACACCATTATTGCTAATGATATGAAAAATTCTAAGCATGGGGAAGCTGGCTTTGATGAGCATGATATTTTTAGTTCCCCAAGCATTGAGGAGAAAATTTACTTTGATGATACTTTGCCTCCTATTTATGATGATTATAATGATATTGGTCTTTTAGTACCACCTGTTATGGAGGATAAATTTGATTATGATTACAATATGCCTCCTATATTTGATGATGAGAATAATAATGATAGCTACTTTGTTGAATTTGCTCCCACTACAACTAATAAAATTGATTATGCCTATGTGGAGAGTAATAATTTTATGCATGAGAGTCATGATAAGAATGCTTTATGTGATAGTTATATTGTTGAGTTTGCTCATGTTGCTACTGAAAGTTATTATGAGAGAGGAAAATATGGTTGCAGAAATTTTCATGTTACTAAAACACCTCTCTATATGCTGAAATTTTTGAAGTTACACTCGGTTTTATCTTCCTATGCTTGTTACTTTGCTCTTCATGAACTTGTTTATTTACAAGATTCCTATGCATAGGAAGCATGTTAGACTTAAATGTGTTTTGAATTTGCTTTTTGATGCTCTCTTTTGCTTCAATTCTTATTTCTTGGGAGTGCATCATTAAAACTGCTGAGCCCATCTTAATGGCTATAAAGAAAGAACTTCTTGGGAGATAACCCATGTGTTTATTTTGCTACAATACCTCTATTTTATATTTGTGTCTTGGAAGTTGTTACTACTGTAGCAACCTCTCATTATCTTAGTTTTATTGCATTGTTGTGCCAAGTAAAGTCTTTGATAGTAGAGTTGATACTAGATTTGGATTACTGCGCAGAAACAGATTTCGGTCTGTCACGAATTTGGGCAGGGCTCTCTGTAGGTAACTCAGAAAAATCTGCCAATTTACGTGCGTGATCCTCAGATATGTACGCAACTTTAATTCAATTTGGGCATTTTCATCTGAGCAAGTCTGGTGCCACTTTAAAATTCGTCTTTACGGACTGTTCGTTTTGACAGATTCTGCCTTTTATTTCGCATTGCCTCTTTTGCTCGTGTTGGATGGATTTCTTTGTTCCATTGACTTTCAGTAGCTTTGGGCAATGTCCGAAGTGTTAAGAATGATTGTGTCACCTCTCGAACATGTGAATTTTTTATTATGCACTAACCCTCTAATGAGTTTGTTTCGAGTTTGGTGTGGAGGAAGTTTTCAAGGGTCAAGAGAGGAGGATGATATACTATGATCAAGAAGAGTGAAGAGTCTAAGCTTGGGGATGCCCCGGTGGTTCACCCCTGCATATTTTAAGAAGACTCAAGCGTCTAAGCTTGGGGATGCCCAAGGCATCCACTTCTTCATCGACAACATTATCGAGGTTCCTCCCCTGAAACTATATTTTTATTCCATCACATCTTATGTGCTTTGCTTGGAGCGTCGGTTTGTTTTTGTTTTTGTTTTTGTTTGAATAAAATGGATCCTAGCATTCATTGTGTGGAAGAGAGACACGCTCCGCTGTTGCATATGGACAAATAAGTCCTTAGGCTTTACTCATAGTATTCATGGCGAAGGTTGAATCTTCTTCGTTAAATTGTTATATGACTGGAATCGGGAAATGCTACATGTAGTAATTCCAAAATGTCTTGAATAATTTGATACTTGGCAATTTTTGTGCTCATGTTTAAGCTCTTGCATCATATACTTTGCACCTATTAATGAAGAAATACATAGAGCTTGCTAAAATTTGGTTTGCATAATTGGTCTCTCTAAAGTCTAGATAATTTCTAGTATTGAGTTTGAACAACAAGGAAGACGGTGTAGAGTCTTATAATGTTTACAATATGTCTTTTATGTGAGTTTTGCTACACCGGTTCATCCTTGTGTTTGTTTCAAATAACCTTGCTAGCCTAAGCCTTGTATCGAGAGGGAATACTTCTCATGCATCCAAAATCCTTGAGCCAACCACTATGCCATTTGTGTCCACCATACCTACCTACTACATGGTATTTCTCCGCCATTCCAAAGTAAATTGCTTGAGTGCTACCTTTAAATAATTCAAAATTTATCACCTCTGATTTCTGTCAATGTTTTATAGCTCATGAGGAAGTATGTGGTGTTTATCTTTCATTCTTGTTGGGAAACTTTCACCAATGGACTAGTGGCTTCATCCGCTTATCCAATAATTTTGCAAAAAGAGCTGGCACGGGGTTCCCAGCCTCCAATTAATCAACCTTCATTAATAATTCTCTTCACATGTTTTGCTCTGATTCATCAGTAAGCAACTTAATTTTGCAAATAGACACTCCTTCATGGTATGTGAATGTTGGAAGGCACCCGAGGATTCGGTTAGCCATGGCTTGTGTAAGCAAAAGGTTGGGAGGAGTGTCATCCATAAATAAAACTAAAATACATGTGTAAACAAAAGAGAAGAGGGATGATCTACCTTGCTGGTAGAGATAACGTCCTTCATGGGAGCCGCTCTTTGAAGGTTTGTCCGGCAAGGGGGTTAGAGTGCCCACTACCATTCGTTGACAACAACAAACACCTCTCAAAATTTTACTTTTATGCTCTCTTTATGTTTTCAAAACCAAAGCTCTAGCACAAATATAGCAATCAATGCTTCCTCTGCGAAGGGCCTTTCTTTTACTTTTATGTTGAGTCAGTTCACCTATTTCTCTCCATCTCAAGAAGCAAACACTTGTGTGAACTGTGCATTGATTCCTACATACTTGCATATTGCATTTGTTATATTACTCTATGTTGACAATTATCCATGAGATATACATGTTACAAGTTGAAAGCAACCGCTGAAACTTAATCTTCCTTTATGTTGCTTCAATACCTTTTACTTTGAATTATTGCTTTATGAGTTAACTCTTATGCAAGACTTATTGATGCTTGTCTTGAAAGTACTATTCATGAAAAGTCTTTGCTTTATGATTCATTTGTTTACTCATGTCATTACCATTGTTTTGATCGCTGCATTCATTACATATGCTTACAATAGTATGATCAAGGTTATGATGGCATGTCACTCCAGAAATTATCTTTGTTATCGTTTACCTGCTCGGGACGAGCGAAACTAAGCTTGGGGATGCTGATACGTCTCCGACGTATCGATAATTTCTTATGTTCCATGCCACATTATTGATGATATCTACATGTTTTATACACATTATATGTCATATTTATGCGTTTTCGGAACTAACCTATTGACGAGATGCCGAAGGGCCAGCTTCGTTTTCTGCTGTTTTTGGTTCCAGAAATCCTAGTAAGGAAATATTCTCGGAATCGGACGAAATCAATGCCCAGCATCCTATTTTTCCACGAAGCTTCCAGAACACCCGAGAGAGGCCAGAGGGGGGCCACTGGGCCACCAGACGCCAGGGTGGCGCGGCCAGGGCCTGGGCCGCGCCCCCCTGTTGTGTCACCGCCTCGTCGACCTTCCGACTCCGCCTCTTCGCCTGTTTAAGCCTCCTCGACCTAAAACCTCGACACGGAAAATCCACGGTACGAGAAACCTTCCAGAGCCGCCGCCATCGCGAAGCCAAGATCTGGGGGACGGGAGTCTCTGTTCCGGCACGCCGCCGGGACGGGGAAGTGCCCCCGGAAGGTTTCTCCATCGACACCACCGCCATCTTCATCAACGCTGCTGTCTCCCATGAGGAGGGAGTAGTTCTCCCTCGAGGCTCGGGGCTGTACCGGTAGCTATGTGGTTCATCTCTCTCCTATGTACTTCAATACAATAATCTCATGAGCTGCCTTACATGATTGAGATTCATATGATGATGCTTGTAATCTATATGTCATTATGCTAGTCAAGTGGATTTTACTTATGTGATCTCCGGAGACTCCTTGTCCCACGTGTGTAAAGGTGACAGTGTGTGCACCGTGTGGGTCTCTTAGGCTATATTTCACATAATACTTATTCGCTGTTATGAATGGCATAGTGAAGTGCTTATTTATATCTCTTTATGATTGCAATGTGTTTTGTATCACAATTTATCCGTGTGCTACTCTAGTGATGTTATTAAAGTAGTTTATTCCTCCCGCACGGTGTAATGGTGACGAGTATGTGCATCGTGTAGTACTTGGCGTAGGCTATGATTGTGATCTCTTGTAGATTATGAAGTTAACTATTGCTATGATAGTATTGATGTGATCTATTCCTCCTTTCGTAGTGTGAAGGTGACAAGTGTGCATGCTATGTTAGTACTTGGTTTGGTTATGTTGATCCGTCATGCACTCTAAGGTTATTTAAATATGAACATTGAATATTGTGGAGCTTGTTAACTCCGGCATTGAGGGTTCGTGTAATCCTACACGCTTAGTGGTGTTCATCATCCAACAAGAGGGTGTAGAGTCTAGCATCTATTTATTTATTCTGTTATGTGATCAATGTTGAGAGTGTCCACTAGTGAAAGTATGATCCCTAGGCCTTGTTCCTAAATACCGCTATCATCGCTTGTTTCATTGTTTTACTCGCATCTTTACTTCCTGCAATATTACTACCATCAACCGCACGCCGACAAGCACTTTTCCGGCGCCGTTACTACTGCTCATATTCATTCATACCACTTGTATTTCACTATCTCTTCGCCGAACTAGTGCACCTATTAGGTGTGTTGGGGACACAAGAGACTTCTTGCTTTGTGGTTGCAGGGTTGCATGAGAGGGATATCTTTGACCTCTTCCTCCCCGAGTTCGATAAACCTTGGGTGATCCACTTAAGGGAAACTTGCCGCTGTTCTACAAACCTCTGCTCTTGGAGGCCCAACACCGTCTACAAGAATAGAAGCACCCGTAGACATCAAACACTTTTCCGGCGCCGTTGCCGGGAGGAAAGGTAAAAGGCACTCATACTCCGGTCCCGGGTAAAGTACTTTTCCGTTACCGTTGTGTGTGTGCTCGAAGCTATTTCCTTTAGATCCTGCAATTGCATCTTTTTGTTTCTTGTTTACACTAGTTAGGCATAATGGACAACAATGAGCTTCTTATTCTATTTCCTGATTTAAGACATGGATGGTTTGATGCGAAAATTAAAAAACCTATGGAACATATTAGTATGAACGCTTTGAACACCATTGTTGCTAATGATATGAAAAATTCTAAGCTTGGGGAAGCTGGCTTTGATAAGCATGATATTTTTAGTCCCCCAAGCATTGAGGACATTCACCTCATTTCACGTCATTTCACATCATTTCATATTTCAATGGAGGCAGCCTCGGCATAACCCCTATGACGCTTGTTTAGAGGGAACCCATACTAAAGCACATAAATTTCCAGTTAAGCCCTTACGCATAATCAGGTATTGTGGGGGTACTTGAAAAATTGGAATGGTATCGCATCCGAACCCAACCATCAGTTTTTGTAAAGTTCACCATGTCATTCACAAGTCATATTCACCTTCAAAATGTTTCAATAGAATGAATCATCATTCCCAAGTTTTCAAAGTCATTTGTTTCACATGTTCCCATCTAGAGTAGTCACTTTTAGTTTTAGCACTAGCAACTAGTCATGAGGGGTGCTAACTAACTTATAGCTTTCTAGGCTAAGTGTGATGCTCTTGTGCTACTCCTTATCTAGACCAAGTGAATCATGAATCAAAAATAAACTTTGATAAACCAAAGTCAAAAACTTGTAAGGTAAAAACTTGGGTTGGGATCATTAAACACAAAGTAATATGTAATGGTGCCTTGCTCTAGTAGAGCTTTGCATTTGGGTAACTTGCAAGAGTATAGCTTGCCTTGGTTGGTGTAGTGATCAAAGTTCTCTTCTTCTTCTTAAAAGTAGACTTCCTCCTCCTGGTACTCCTCGGTACTAGCGTCTATAAACGAATACGAGGTATACAATCACCAAACAAATCTTAAGGCTAGAATAAGCACACAAATGGTTCACACAAGCTATTCTAGTATCACCATATTATTAACATGTTGGTTGACTTTGTGTTCTTGTTAAGAAAAATAATTTCCTCTCATTGAAAGTATTTATTAGGGTTTCCATTTAGTTCTTTGGAGAAATAATTTTCTCTCATTGAATCTTGTTAAGATTTAATCTCCTCAAATAATAAGGTATGAACACATGTTGACCAAGGTCAACACTTCATATTTATCATTTGGGAAAATGATTTAAATGAGATACTACCTCTCATACTATTTAAATACTACTTTGGTTTAATATCCTCAAGTAAGCAATGATGATACCCTGCAACTAAGGTCATCACCTTACTTCACATTACTTGGGAAGATGATTTAAATGAGATGATACATCTCATAGATTTGAAATTCAATAATTGAAATGATTTAAATGAGCTAGAAATGACTACATAGCCATTATTTGAATATAGCTCATGATCATATGAAGCAACCATGTTATATTTTTACATACTCAATTAGACAACATGAAATGTGATTTATGAGAGTTGGAATGAACTCAAAATTCATTATGGTTGATTTTTAATAAATCTTTGAACTTGGAAAAGGTACTGACTTGTTATTTTTATTGCAGGTGATCTACAATGAACTAGAGTTTGAAACCAGTGGGATTGGTTAGATAATTTCATAAGCTTTCCAACAATATAAAATTCATCAAATTTGGCTCAGTAGATTTGATTCTATTAAATTTTGAATCAAGCACCAGTATTGAATTTCAGTTAAACGAAAAAAATTCGAATTTGAATTGTTGGGCTGCGCGGGAAAACGAATTGGGCCAGGGGAGAAAAAGATAACGGGCCGGCCCACTGCGTGTCTCGCACGAGCAGGCCGCCTGACAGCGGGACCTACTGTCAGCGATACTTAAACAACGAAACGGTATGATCTATGTGAGCCGCAGGATTAGAGCAGGATCCGACAGTCCACGTGCGTCGTTGTCGACGACGAGCACGGGCTCACTGGCGGCGAGCCTAGGGGGTCGGCGGCTCACCGGAGGTCCAGTGGTCGGCGGCGTTGATGCAGGGCGGCGTTGTCGAGGATGGCGAGGCTCCTTGTACCGGCGGCGTCTCCTGGGGGCGGCTCCTAGCTCCGGCGATCTTGCAGCAGTACTGGCGGCGCTCCGGCGATCGATTGGGGCTCTGTGGATGAAATTGGGATGAGGGATTGCTTGAGGAGGATCAGGGAGAGGAGAGGAGTGAAGTGGTGTGAAGAATTGGAGTGGGGGAAGTGCTCTATTTGTAGGTTCAAGGAGGGAGAGGAGAGGGCCATGGGAATGGCATGTCCAAGGTGTCAAAGTGGGGGCAAGATGTTGGAGGGGACCAAGGGAATGGCATGTCCAAGGTATCAAAGTGGGGGCAAGATGTTGGAGGGGACCAAGGGAATGGCATGACCATGGCATGGATCCTCTATGCGTTCTTCTTGGTCTAGGAGGGCAATGCTATCTCAAGTGAGGTGAGGCTAGTGTGTGTGACATGGTTGGCAAGGCTAGGGAGGGGTAGATCATGCACAAAAGATCATGGCCAAAGTGTGTGACATATGTAATGACATAGGGAGACACTTTGGCCATGGTGAGCATGTCATGGCTAGAGGAGATGCTAGGGCACTATGTGTGACCAATGGGGAACCAAGTTAGGCCAAACACTATTTTAAATAGTGGTTTGTGTGTTGTTGTTTGCTGCCCACCAGGTGTTTGATGAAATGGCCGCAAGAGCTTCACTTTTGAATTTTGCTAAACTTTTTGGTGGAGGTGATTCAAATATTATTGGGCATATGTTGGTGGTGGTGGTGTGCAAAATGAAGCTGGTTTGAGAAAATCCAAATATGACATAATCTTAAAACTGATTTGATGTTGCATCTTTGCTTGATGATATTAAGAAATTTAGGAAGAATTTGCAGGGTTGGTCTTTACCAAAGTTGTTCATCTTGATGAGGTCTTGGATGAGGTGCAAAGAGTTGAGAGAGTTTGGTTTAAGAATCTCTTAATCCAGGGGATCAAAGTGGGTACCAGATTGAAATTGTCAAATGTGACCATTATCACATGTGACTTGGAAATTTCATTTCTTTTCTTTTTGGTTTGATTTTCTTTGATCCACTTGATGTTGTTGAGTGTTGAAAAGTTATAGGGTGGTGTTCCAATCAATCAAACCAAGTATTGAGGTCAAATGCTCAAATTTGCATTTGTGCCATTTCCTCTCATATACCTCTATGGATTTTTTTATTTTCTTTTGTTTCCCCTTGGATTTGAATTGTTGAGTACTAGGTAGGGTTTATTAAGGTTAGATTGGGTTTAGTAATGGTTCACAACCCTTTAGGTAAGGTAAATAGGGCATAGGCCATTATTGATATTCAAATGGCCATAAGCCCACATATGCCTCATCTTTTATTTTATTTTATTTTTATTGGTTCCTCTTTGGTTTTGAGAAAGGGAGGGTTTAGGGTGTAGAACATTTCAAAATACTTCACACAAGCATCATGGTAAAACTCACCACAATTGGACATGAGCACTATGCACATTAAAGAACTTAAATAAAGTATTTCTTGGCTCCAATTTTTGGAAAAAGGAAAATTCATTTTCTTCCACTACAAAGGAAAACATTTTTTTTGACAAATCACTTTCGTCATGTTAAGGCCAATTTTCGTCAAGGATTACTTCGCGGTGACAAAATTTGATCGTCATGGGGTTCGTCAAGGAAGCTCCGTCATAAAATATCGGGGGTGACGGTATGCATTTTTTCGTCAACGTCAAATGTTTGATGGTGACGACTCGCAAATTCGTCAACATCAAAGGTTCATTGTTGACGGACGAGGTTTGTCACGAAAAATTGCAACTTTCGTCAATATCTAAATCTTGGGAAGCTTCGATTGGTCCAAAAAAGCATACGTGGCCTTACATGTGGGTCCATTTGGCTTCGACAACATGGGTCCGACGGCGCCGACATGGATATCTGGTGGGACCCACAAAATATTATGACAAGCTGGACCCACAATATTCGACCGGTGGGATCCACAAAATTCTGACAAGTGGGACCAGGTTGTTGCCGACATATGGGTCCCAATAATGCTGACTGGTGGGACCCACAAATTCTGACAAGTGGGACCAGAAATTGGTGCCACGTGGTTTCATTTAATAGTGACGTTGTGACATTTTCCATCACCTTTTGAATTTGACAAAATTTGAGAGCATTTGAATTATTTGCGAAATTTGGGAAACAAAAAACTGGCGAAATATCAAAAAGTAGACAATAAATATCATACTTAAATGGTGGCACAAGAAGTATATATGTCTCTCACAGGACCGAAAGATTCATAAGAAAATTACAATTGGAACACAAAGAAATTAAAAGACCTATGATTAATAATGTTGTAGGACGGTGGTGCAATAGATTAGTTGCCCTGGGATTGAGACATGGATGGTGGCTGGGATGTCCTCAAGAGCAAATTAAGCACGGCATCCATTTCTGTCAGCCTCTTTTCATAAGCCATAGTCTTTTCTTCTTGGGCTTTCTTCACAGCTTCAAGTTCTTCCTCCTCGCTTCTTCCCGATCTCTTCAAATTTTTCATCTTGTTCTTGCAGTCTTGCTCGCATGTCACCGTGGTACGTTTCAGCCGCCTCGTATGGAGTTCTCGCTCTTGATCCGCCAGTCTTTGTTGTAGCTCTCGGATGCGTGTAGCCGAGACGTAAGACTTCCTGGAACTTGTTGCGACGCCCAATCTTGGTAGGAATGTGCTGCTGCAGGTGGTGGATGGGCTTTTCTCGCTCGTAACTAGCTGAACAATTTGCAAATCAGTCAAATCAGGTTCATCTTCATTGCGTGGCGCCACTTTTTTTGCCACCATTTGATCCTGCATAAAGATTACAATCATTGCATGGACAACATACAAAACTGGATTATATTATATTGTGCTAATAAGAAATAATTCTTACATATGCACTTTTTGCTTCAGTACTCATAATGTTATCCTTGTTAGTGTGTGTGATTCTAAAAAATTCAATTGGAGAGGTTTCTTCTTCCTGCTGCTTAGCCTTCTGCTTGAAAAAATGTAGAATGCACATTACCATTGTACACTGTTGTATGACATGTAAGTATGAACCGTATTGGGAAATTCGGAACACTTACTAGATGTTCCCGGTGAGCAACATAGCTTCGAGATCCAAGTGGTATGGAACTCGTTTCACAGCTTCTCTCGTTCTTTCCATTTATTACACACAGATCCCTATGTTCAAGACATGCATTTTATTTATCCGGATCGTAGAAATGTAAGAATTCAGAGAGTCATTATCGAAAGCAATAACGTTTATGTACCTGGTACTTCTCATCAAACCATCTTTTCACCAGCTTCTTTCCAGACTTTTCTCTTCTACATGACTCGGCTTCTTGAGATATGCTTGCTCCAGAGTGAGATTTTTAATTTTCGGCCAATACTCCTTTTTAAGCCTATATCGGAACCGCCGAATACTAACTTGCAGCATATCAGTGCACACATCTTGAGCCACCTCATCATTTTTGTCCATATTAAACTTTCCCTTCAAAATAGTGATGCATTAATCTGTAGATTCTTAGATAGATGATCATGTAGCATACTAATTAGGTTAAACCAAGATTGTACAGGACTCACCGCTACTGTACTTATAGCATGAGGAATGACATGTTTGAGAGTGTCATCTTTCTTGTACTGTGTCCAGTGTGTTGCAAGCGGCATTTTTTCACGGATGTGAATACCAACCTCATTGCTCGGCCTTTGCCGACTGGACATAATCCTTGGGTCTCCCGACACCAAGCAGTGAATTCAATTGGCATCTTATTGCCACCATTTCTTCTTGTGTACTCATGTAGTCCATGGCCCATGGTACGTCTGCGTCCACCTCTCTTTCTCTTACTACCGCCAGATGTTGTCAATGTCTCTGAAATAAGAGATATGAAATGATTCTCTTTTATATGAAAATATGCGGTACAGTGTTTAGTTTTTACAAACTTTCATACCTTGCCGCTCAAAGTTTACAATTTGATTGTCCTCAGGAGATGAGGTGCTGCCTCCAGATGTCATGATCCGGTTAGGTGAGGGTGCTCCTTCGGTGTTCGGACCAGCAAGTGGCCGTCGGCTCATCGGATGACCCAGCTTCAGTGTTCGGTTGTTGCCATTGATCTTGTTGCAATGTTGGATGGTGCAACTTCAGGTATGGATCGCTTCTTCCGTGCAACTATTGCGTAAGAAGCAACTATCTGCAAGCAAAGTAGAGGCTACATTAGTAGGAAACATTTAGCATGTACGTATTTCCTATCATAGTTCGAGACATAGTTCCACATACCCGAGCTGAAGTTTTGCCGACAGCTGCGCTGATCCTCATCCGAATGAAGATCATCATCGCCAGTAGCTATCTCTTCCGGATTCGGTTCATACGAAGGGTCCTCTTCGACCTCCATCTCTTCGCAGTACCGTGTCCTTTAGATTGTTACTAGTTCCTATTTGTACCCCACCATACACTAATGTACGTGCAAAACCGAGAGAAATCTTTCTGAAATTTGTAGGGCAGGTCCATATTTTTCAGCGAAATTTTTTTCCATGCGTACTACATTTTCTTGCATTTGTTTCTCCTTGGCAAGCTCATATGCCGGCTTGACGGGGTTTTGTGTCTCCGCTGAAATAATCGGAAGAGCGGAGCGTGAACAAAACATAAGAGGGGGCCAATTCCATAGAAAACGAGCAAATAATTGTCTTTCCAAAATATTGTACAGCAGCAAATGATTGAAAACATAAGAGTCTACGTATGATGTCGGCGAACAAAACATAAGAGGGGGCATATGGCAGGCTAAGGGACATCATGTGCTTTTAGATATCTACTCGTAACAAATAATTGACACATAATGAGGTATCGGTAGTTCAGTCCTATACCGATAGAAGTTCGGATATGTGCTGATAGAAGTTCGGATATGTGCCGATAGAAGTTCAGTATATGTGCTGAAATTTGATTTTTGACTTTTGAAAGACATAGATAAACAAAAATTGTGGAAATAAATAGACCGATGAAACAAAGTACATGATTAAAAAAACTTCATTACATTGTTAAGACGTGCATTGCACGTGCAAACTAACTAGTTCCATAGAAAACAAGCAAACAATTGTTCTAGATCAAACTCGCTTCCCTCCGAAACCGACGAATAAAAGTCCGAAGCAATGTCGTTGTTCACCGTAGCTCGTCAGTGCTGTTTTCGGCAACGGCTGGAATTAGTTCAGCTAAGTGTTTCGGCAAACAATTGTCTATGCAAAAGATTGTACAGACAGCGGGATGGAAAAGATTGTATAGCACGGCATGATTGTCTCCGCAATAAAAACGATAAACCCTATACGTATGATGTCGGGATTGGATCTATCAAATATGCAAGATCTAGATATAGGTCAAACGGGCGTGGTAGACATGTAAAACCGATCTCTCGATCTAACCATCCGAAAAACACAACAACAAGCCGATCACCGACGATTTACCTTGGCGTTTCTTCGAGCCGGCGCCTTCTTCGGCGTGTGTGTGCGATTTTCCTTCACCCCGACGTTTCGACGACCGCCGGCCATGGCGACCACCGGCCGGGGAGATAGATGCGAGATGGATGAACGTCCGGCGAAGACACCGGATCGGGGTGAGCACGAGAGGATGAGGTCGGGTGTGTGGGTAGTTAAGATGCTCGTAAATCATGGGGTAGAGGCACGACGTATATAAGGGAGGGCGAAATATTTGATAGGTGGGGTGCGCGGGAGGAGTGGAGGGAACAAAAAATTTGGGCGTTTTGGCAGCCGGCGTACTACAATTTGGAGGGAACAAGTTTTTGCCGTGAAAGAAAAAATATTACTCTGAAAATGGAACTGTACATGTATATTTTAATTAAAAAATGACAGAAAACGAGTAAAACTCATAATAAATGCTAAATTCAATGTAAAATCATCAGTAACTAGTGGGACTGAGTAAATGTTGTGACATTCATGTGCAAAATTCAAATTTAAATTTTTCATGAGGTTTGGTGTAGTTTGATGTGAATTTACACAAGTGAGGACATTTTCGGCGTAACGGTCGAATCGTCGACCCCGGAAGTTGTAAAACCTTTTGCATGTGAGGTATATGTGAGAACACATCCCACATATACATGTTATTGTTCACACATGTGAGATTTTGTCTCGAAAACACTTGTGGAACCTCATGTTGGTTGGGTCGATCCATGTGTGGACCCACATCGATCATGCTCGGTGAAGGGCTCTTTTTCAAGCAAGCCGCACTTCAAATACTCGGATTGAGCTGCAAATTTTTGTGAGTGGTCATGAAGGGTAGGTATGTGTGCCTAAGGAGTTTCAGATTTTTCTGACATTTTTAGGTGTTTGTTGATTTTTTTATTAAAAAATGACGAAAACGAGTAAAACTCATAATAAATGCTAAATTCAATGTAAAATCATCAGTAACTAGTGGGACTGAGTAAATGTTGTGACATTCATGTGCAAAATTAAAATTTAAATTTTTCATGAGGTTTGGTGTAGTTTGATGTGTTGAAGTGATGCCTACTTTGGTATAATTGTGCACTTCGTCCAAAAATGAGCATTTGTTTTTTATGTATGTTGAAAAAATGACTAACATGCCATAATTGTTCTGACCTAACCTATAGTCCGAACAAAGGCATGTAGTCAACATTTTGTTGTACATTTGAAGTTGTAAATCATATGGTTTTAAATAATTTTGAAGTGCAACTTTATGATTCAATGTATTTTTGCATGAGATACTTTGTGTTTGACTTTTGAATAACTTACAGGATAGCAACCACCATCTACCCCACAGACCTCATTAAATAGCGGTTGTAGGCAGCTTACTACTACTTATTGTATTTATAATGCCCCTGGTTGGTTTTGCCTTCTCGCCCTCCCTTGTTCATGCGGTGAAGCAAGTCTCCTTCATCTTCTTTTTCTCTCTTTTCTCGCTGAAAAACTCTTTTCTCTCCGAAGATTTTCGTTTGTTTTGAGAGGTAGGAAAATATGTTTTTACATGTCACTACTTCACCTCACCTCCTTTTTCTCTCGTTTGTTGAAAATCCTTTTTGTCCTCCTGAATAATCTTGTTTGTTCAGATCTATGGATATATGTGTGTATGGTTTCGGATCTATGGATAGATTTCTATGAATATGCCCTACCTACCCGTATTTTTTACTAGCTTTGGTAATTGCTAAATATACACAGGATGAACTCGTGTTGTTTGTGGTTCGATGGGCAATCATTGTCAGCAGAGGCGGGAGACTCTCGCTCATTTCGTTGTTATCTTGGAAGCAGATTTGATGACTTTATGGTATATATCCTTTTTTAGAATGTATCTTTTTTGTTGACAGCATTCTAGACTATATCCTTATTTTCCGCATTTTTGTTCTACTCGTTTTTTCAGATCGTGCCTTGTTTTGTGAGGAGGCAGTTCAACAACCTTGTTGGTAATATCTTCTTTGTCGTTACATCGGATGAAGTGAAGTACAAATTTCATGTTAAGAAAGGCAGTTCGAAGACACGTGTTTTTGGTACTCGGATACCAAAAATTTCTTCATGACTACGACTCGAAAGTTGGTGACTGTATCATGTTTGGGTTTGATAGTGCTCCTGAACTGTTTGGGATTTTTGCAGTAGGTCCTGATGGCACTGAAAAGCATCGTGTCGATGGTAATTCTGTTTTATCTTTTACCATGTGTTGCCCATTTTTTTTAATATAACTGATGTTATATCTCCTCTTTTTTTTATTCTTTTATTAATTTTAAATTTGTATGCAGAAATTCCAACTGCAGTTGTCCACACTAAAGGTGTTATGCTTACTACTGCTCAAACATTGAAGAAGGAACAACTTCTCCGTGAGCGTGGTCTTGGTCTTGGTGTTGTTTTTGTGCACACCTTGACGAATACGGATTTGAAGGGCAATGGACTGGTATAATTCTCGTTTTCTTTATGTAATCTTAGTTATCCTTTATATCCTTCCCATATATAATTTAATTTTTATTATTCAGCGTATACCGAAGGAAGTTGTTAGGTCCTTGAATATCTCCGAAAGCGGGGAGGCATGTTTTTTTGTTGATGACTATGGCTACCACCCTCATGGTGCATACTACACTACTACTGATGAAAGGATGAAGTTCGATTCCTCGCTGGTCGGAGTTTACTAAGGAGTACAACTTTGAATCTGGGAATGTTGTTCTCATTCTTTTCAACCAGGGGCGGCCGTGGTGGTATTGAAGTTTCAGTTGATATCCTATGATATAATCTTTATCATATGATATAATTGTTTTAGTCTACAATTTGTGTGTGCCCATTGTGTGTTTATGTCATATCGCTACCCCGGCCGCTCTTGTGTGAAGGGATTGTATAGTGGGATTATGTAGGGGGTAAACTTTACGATTGACTATTTGGTCCCGCATTTTTTCTACGCGCTTCAATTTTCACTCGATTTTAATTGTTCATTTTTTGCAAATTAATATGTACTTCCCTGGGCCTTGGGAAAACAGAACAAGCCCACTAGGCTGGAAGTTAAACAACTGGGTATGATTGCCCAGGTTCCAAATAACAAAAGTAGAACATAGTCTTTGAAACATGACATAGTTTAACCATGAACCTCGAGGGGAACAACTAAATAGAAACTAAATTTAGTGGAGAACATGAGGGCCAACAGCTGGACCGACGAGCGGGATGAGGCCAGTCCTGACGTAGTCCCTGAGGAACTTGCCAAAGGCAGCGTGCTTCGCCTTGCTAGCAGGATTGTGCTTCTGCTTGCTACCTTTTCCAACTCCCGTCGCATGCTGGATCAGACACACGAGATCGTTCGGGAAAACCCTGCCGCAGAATGGGCAATGTGGCTTTCCGTTACGACGGAAAGGGATCTGCCGCTCTTCGCCTTCTTCGAACGAAGCGGCTCTTCCGGTCCCGGTCCTCCTTGTCGCTGTCAACGTCCTCGCAGTCTTCTCGCGATTTTGAAAGTAAAGAAGAAGTGAGAGAAGGAAATTAACTGAAATACAATTGAAGCATTAAATATTTTTGTATGAACATTATTAAGAATTAATCATGTAGAATCAACATTTATGATCCAGATCCAACCATACATAATTACTTCACTAATATAAATAACCACCAATTTAAACTCGTTGTCACAACTTGTTCATGGGTAGTCCAATCATTATTTCAGTATTATAAGTAAGCACCAATTTAAGAGAAAATGGTGATTATAAATTTCATGGATCGTGGATCAATCATTTGTTCCCCGAAGATGTACCGATTCATAAAACAATATGGATTCATGACGTCAATAAGCAGGAATTGAAAAAAATTTATGGTCATAAATTACATGCAACTGATAATTCACTTGTTCCCCAAATTAAAATGATGTACACACTATGCTTTCATCGTATAAATAAGCACCAGTTTAAGACAAATGGTGATTATAAAATCCATGTATCAGATCAATTAATAGTACCTATAATATAATTCTTGTAATCATAATCACTCGGTATGATTCATATTCGGATGAATTTAAGTTTGAAATGCGAAGTGAGCGTTACACTAAGCGGTATCATTCATCACACAAAAGGAATCATTACAGTTGAATCAAGATGTGCATCAAATATTACAGATCTAGTAACTACAAACCATAAATCGATGAGCAAGAACCCTGAATCATCAATTTGTACAAGTCGCGGACGAGGCAAATGAATCTACCCTATGAGCAAACCCTATGGTGAACAAGAAGATCAAGAAAAACAGGGGATCGATCGGAATAGTAGAGTACCTCGCTGCAGCTTGTCGGAGGCCTCCTCTTCGAACTCGTCGCACTCTCTCGGGGCCATATAGCTCGCGGTACCGCCTCGGAGTGGCGGTAGAACGGGTCATTCGGATCGAAGCCCCGGTCATCCGCTTGTGCCGCGGAGCGAGGACGTCTCCCGTGGCCTCATCGGCGACGGCGACCACGGCCGGTTGGGCGGAGCCCTCCACGGTCACGGCGCGGCGAAGAGCGGCTCCAGCTGCGGAAGAAGATCCCGCCTCCGCGACGTCGACTACTACCGGACCATCGCCGTCGCCTCTGTCGACGTTGACGACCGCACTCACCTCCGGCTCGTCTCCGCGAACACGCTTCATCTTCGGGATCTTCGGTGGAAGGGGAGGTCGGTGTTGCGCTGGTGGAGGTGCAAGCATGGTTTTTCGCCAGAGATTGGGGAATAGAAGTTGCGGGTGGGAGAGACGATGGGGCCGATGGATATACAGTAGGTGCTGCCGTTTGGGTTCCTCTGTCTGACGCGTGGGTGTGAAAACGTGGATTGCTGCATGTAGTCAGTCCACTTTCCCATTACTTTGACATGGGTCCCACGCATGACGGATGGGCTGGCACAGAATTTTCAGTATGGGTATTAAAAACTCTAAAATATTTGAAATACGAATTAGTGATCACACATAGCCTCTTCTTGAGTTTAGGGGATGAATTTTTGAAAATTTTCAAACCAAACTGCCAAGATAGCATGCTAGCGTCATTACCCACATGTTGATGCACCCTTATGCCAAAAAAATTTCTAGTTTGTTATTTTCCATGGAAAGTGTTAGCCACACATTGGCCAATACACAAGGTTTGGAAAGATTTCAACAAATTTTCAATTTTATATGAAAGTTTGAGTGTTTGGTGAAACCTAGGTTGACCTAATTGCACTAAGAGGTTGTCAAACCTTTTTCCAAGTGAAACTTCGTTGTAGGGTAATGTGGTGACGTTAAATGCCCCAAATCCAAGGTGGTTTGGCCGCTTTTGGCGATTTCCCCTCTTTTCGTCCGAAAACCCCTCGTTCGACACATGTCCACCATGGGGACACCAAGCCACCAACTCCAAAAAATCAAAACCCATAGCAAGCAAGGTGTGATATCACAATGTGCACAAGTGTGCCAAATCATGCCCCAAAACCATGGTGGTTTGGTCAGTTTTTGGCGATTTCCCCTCTTTTCGTCCGAAAACCCCTCGTTCGACACATGTCCACCATGGGGACACCATGCCACCAACTCCAAAAAATCAAAACCCATAGCAAGCAAGGTGTGATATCACAATGTGCACAAGGGTGCCAAATCATGCCCCAAATCCATGGTGGTTTGGCCGGCTTTTGGCGATTTCCCTCTTTTCGTCCGAAAACCCTCGTTCGACACATGTCCACCATGGGGACACCATGCCACCAACTCCAAAAAATCAAAACCCATAGCAAGCAAGGTGTCATATCACAATGTGCACAAGGGTGCCAAATCATGCCCCAAATCCATGGTGGTTTGGTCAGCTTTTGGCGATTTCCCCTCTTTCGTCCGAAAACCCCTCGTTCGACACATGTCCACCATGGGGACACCATGCCACCAACTCCAAAAAATCAAAACCCATAGCAAGAAAGGTGTGATATCACAATGTGCACAAGGGTGCCAAATCATGCCCCAAATTCATGGTGGTTTGGTCGGCTTTGGCGATTTCCCCTCTTTTCGTCCGAAAACCCCTCGTTCGACACATGTCCACCATGGGGACACCATGCCACCAACTCCAAAAATCAAAACCCATAGCAAGCAAGGTGTGATATCACAATGTGCACAAGTGTGCCAAATCATGCCCCAAATCCATGGTGGTTTGGTCGGTTTTGGCGATTTCCCCTCTTTTCGTCCGAAAACCCCTCGTTCGACACATGTCCACCATGGGGACACCATGCCACCAACTCCAAAAATCAAAACCCATAGCAAGCAAGGTGTGATATCACAATGTGCACAAGGGTGCCAAATCATGCCCCAAATCCATGGTGGTTTGGTCAGCTTTTGGCGATTTCCCCCTCTTTTCGTCCGAAAACCCCTCGTTCGACACATGTCCACCATGGGGACACCATGCCACCAACTCCAAAAAATCAAAACCCATAGAAATCAAGGTGTGATATCACAATGTGCACAAGGGTGCCAAATCATGCCCCAAATCCATGGTGGTTTGGTCAGTTTTTGGCGATTTCCCCTCTTTTCGTCCGAAAACCCCTCGTTCGACACATGTCCACCATGGGGACACCATGCCACCAACTCCAAAAAATCAAAACCCATAGCAAGCAAGGTGTGATATCACAATGTGCACAAGGGTGCCAAATCATGCCCCAAATCCATGGTGGTTTGGTCGCTTTTGGCGATTTCCCTCTTTTCGTCCGAAAACCCCTCGTTCGACACATGTCCACCATGGGGACACCATGCCACCAACTCCAAAAAATCAAAACCCATAGCAAGCAAGGTGTGATATCACAATGTGCACAAGGGTGCCAAATCATGCCCCAAATCCATGGTGGTTTGGTCGGCTTTTGGCGATTTCCCCTCTTTCGTCCGAAAACCCCTCGTTCAACACATGTCCACCATGGGGACACCATGCCACCAACTCCAAAAAATCAAAACCCATAGCAAGCAAGGTGTGATATCACAATGTGCACAAGGGTGCCAAATCATGCCCCAAATCCATGGTGGTTTGGTCAGCTTTTGGCGATTTCCCTCTTTTCGTCCGAAAACCCCTCGTTCGACACATGTCCACCATGGGGACACCATGCCACCAACTCCAAAAAATCAAAACCCATAGCAAGCAAGGTGTGATATCACAATGTGCACAAGGGTGCCAAATCATGCCCCAAATCCATGGTGGTTTGGTCGCTTTTTGGCGATTTCCCCTCTTTTCGTCCGAAAACCCCTCGTTCGACACATGTCCACCATGGGGACACCAAGCCACCAACTCCAAAAAATCAAAACCCATAGCAACCAAGGTGTGATATCACAATGTGCACAAGGGTGCCAAATCATGCCCCAAATCCATGGTGGTTTGGTCAGTTTTTGGCGATTTCGCCCTCTTTTCGTCCGAAAACCCTCGTTCGACACATGTCCACCATGGGGACACCATATTATGTTATTGTTCACCACTTTGAGATTTTTTCGATGAAAAATTTCAGATAAATGAGTAAAAGTCATAAAGAAAATTTTAATCACAATTTTTGGTGATTTTTACGTCTGCTATGTTTTGATTTTGAAGAACTCTACTGCTCTGAACATTTAGTTTCAAAAGAACAATTGTTAACATAAAATTGAAACCTCCCAAGACAATTGTTAACATATCATGGCAAAATATTTACAGTTTCAAAAGAACGGACTACTAGCCAAAAGCACCTCACGCAG
Source organism: Lolium rigidum (assembly GCF_022539505.1). Classification (NCBI taxonomy): domain Eukaryota; kingdom Viridiplantae; phylum Streptophyta; class Magnoliopsida; order Poales; family Poaceae; genus Lolium; species Lolium rigidum. Next base: position 187,948 of record NW_025900264.1, read on the forward strand.
GAGGGAGACCAAACCAAAAGATCAGGGGGTCATGCAGCAGAAGAGATGATCAATCCACCATCAGCAGGACTCTGTCGACCACGATCTTGCGGTAGAGCTCGTACGAGACCCAAGCATCAATGGCTGCATACTCGATGTTCATATTTGGAAGTGGGAAGTCCCCCCACGCTCCGTGCCGATGGTGGTGGAACTTCTTCTTCATATCACCGAACCATGAATCAATGAGTCTTGCTGCCATGGTAGCCATGCCAGCCCTCGCATGACCAAGTGTACTTGAAGTACTCGTCCCGGAGATCGACGTAGTACTCGAAGGAATCTCCATGTGCCATGTCCTCCGCAGAACTCTCTTGTCACCACGGATGTCAACACTCGCAAACGTAGCGCCTTCTCGAAAGAAATCGCAGATTGCCGGAGACTCCCACCAGCTTAGCACTGCAGATAAACAAAGTAATGTACTAGTCACAGATCAGTTACAAATATGCAAGAACCTACAGAGGAGACGAAGATGAAACAAATTAATAAATCGGGAACAATGTGTAGCAGATTTAGATCGGGAATGTATCGCTTTTCTGGAACAATGTGTAGCAGATTTAGATCGGGAATGTACTGATTTTCGGGAACAATGTCAAACGAAAATCAAAGAGAGACAGAACGGCGGCAAGTACAAAACCCCAAACGAAAGATTAAAAAAGGGGATTAGTTCTTACGCTGCGTAGTGGAACACCAGCACATGTCGACGCATGCAGAGTTGAACCACGGCGATCTTCTTCTCGTCCTCGGCTCGATGGTTGGTGTACTCGAAGTCGAGGCCGACGAACTTGTGCTCCTCCTCCATGAGCCACTCCGTGTACATGTCGAGGACGCGGCGCACTTCCCCGGGGTCGTTGGTGTCGACCACCTCCAGTGTCCTCCTCGTCGTGGATGTGGACTGCGCGCTTGCTAGTCCAGGTTGTATATTTGCTGCTCATCCATGTCCATGGCGACGCAGCGGCGGAAGACGAAGATAATGAGGGAGAGGAGACGACGAGAAGTGTGGAAAGTGGAAACCAGGATGCGGTGCGAATATTGAGACGGTAGGGGAGGGGGAAGGGGATAAATATTGACACGGCAGACGAAGAGAAAACTGACGCGGGTCTAGTCCAACTGACGCGCATTCGACCGTGTTGTCACGTCTAAACCCAGCACCGCCCATTTGCACTCCTATTGACCTACCGAAATTTACTCCACGATATAACTTGCCATCATTTCACGACCTCCTTCGCGCCGCCGCCGGATCTCGCCACGTCTCTCGCCGCCGGATCTCGCCACGTCTCTCGCCGCCACAGCTCGCCACGTCTCTCGCCGGCGAGACTTGTAAGACTCCGCTCCGCGTCGAGACCAAGGATGGCGCCTACTAGTGGAGTACGTAAATAACATGTACGTCTCGCGATCGATCGTTGTTTCCGATTTGTAATCTTTCTTCATATTTTTTGCGTGTGTCCAGCTTGCTTTGACAAGAAGGGGATGTGCGGCGGAGGGGGAGTCGCGTTAGGTTTTTTCGTGCAAACACTACAAGAGGGTTTTGAGGAGAAGACGGTACATGCACTTATAAGTTTAAAATTCATTCAGATGTTTCATTAATTCGCCGCCACATCAAAGTTTAACACGTGATCCTAGTAGTTATTGCTAGTTTAGTACTATTATTCGGATGTGTGTAATAATTGTTGGTCACCATATGTATTAACCGCTTATTTATGGTTGAGTTTTACGATAGTTGTGATAACTTTTACGTTCATACCAGCTTTACGATAGTTGTAGCTGTTAGAGATAGAGGTATCGGTAGTTCAGTCCTATACCGATAGAAGTTCAGATATGTGCTGATAGAAGTTCAGATATGTGCTGATAGAAGTCCAAGATCTGAGACTCGGTGATTATCCGAGTAGACGCATATTTAACTTGCTTTTGTATTAACTCTACTGAATTTAGGTCATCCCTTGCTACTATAGACCGTATTTCCTTAAGAAGTATGGTGTCCAGACCTCCCACATGACAACTTTTGAAGCTGCACTCAAAACCAAAGATGGCCATGCATTTGTTGTTAATGTTACCAACAGAGCTGGCAGAACCTATATCAACGGAAGATTTTGGAACGAATTTGCTAGAGTGTACAATTTTAAGGTTGGCATGGAGTTAATTTTCAGAGTTAACTCATCTGGTCAGGATACTCTTGTAATAACTGGAACTGAACCACTAATCCATCCAGGTAATTTTCCACCTTTGGACACAATGATTGATCATATTAATTATTCCATCTTATGTCAGCTTATTTTAATTATGCAGCTTACTACCAGCTTGTCCCGTACGAAGCGTGACATTGTTGACTCGCTCGGCAGTACCGATGGAACAATGATAAATTGGAGGATGATGCATACCGTCATTCTTCAGGTGGACAACTTGGACTACCTTGTTGAGTACCACAATGCCGGAGATTATGATCAAGGAGCACTACTTGTCCCAATGCTGCATACTCTGAATTGGACAAACAGCGAAAATTACAACAAACACGTGGTAAGCAGTAGATCATATCATTTCATTAAGTTTGCGACCTACATTACGTACAAGTGTTAACTAAACTATGTCCCTACTGTTGGAACAGAAAATCCCTAGCCGTTTGGTTCCTAAAGATATGGAACAATATGGTGCAATCAGTATTGTGTGCCATCCCAGTACTTTGGTGCATTCGTCCTACGCAATTTCTTCAGACGATGGTCGTATCGTGCGTCGATGGGTGGAAGGAGTTCATGGACAAGGAAAAGCACCTTCGGATGGGTGACAAGATGCCGTTCTTGCTTTACTCCGGGAAATGCAGGGGTTTACTTGTTTGCTACCCATGTGCCCGAAATCGATCTGGAGTAGCTAGTCCGTGATTCATGGTGCCCGTGTGTCCAACTATGCAGCCCCTTTAGGTTTAAATTAAGTTGTAAGACTCTTTATGCGATTGTCGATTTTGCTTGTGTTAAAACAATAGTTAGTCATATCGTGCTGCTGGTTGTAATCGTGTCAAGTGTCGATTAATTAAAACCATTGTCAAAGTTATGTTAACGACATGTTGGCTTTCTTATATTTGTCCATATTTTTGCTTATATTAATTTGCTCTTAAAACCTTCTGGATAATTCAATGACAAGTTCGAGATCGTAAACATATAAATAAGAACATTTCAAATGTTTGGAACAAAACATATAGTTGTATGCATTACATGTTTCTATCAATCTAAATCACTATCTTCTTCTGAATTTTTTCCCTCGTCATCATGTATGTTCTCTTCCAAAATGAGACTATCTTCCTGATTCTCTAGTTCATCTTCGCTCATATCCATGTCAACATTGGGACTATCTTCCGCATTCTCTAGTTCACGGATTGTACGAGCATCATGAATACGTACAACTTCAGCGAAGACGATGATCATCCTCCTCTCGCTTCCACATCCGCTTCCTCGTCTAGGTCGACAACATCATGAAATGTATGGTCGACCGAACCTTCATCCTCCTCGGTATGCGTCTTCATTCCGTACAAATGCATCATCGTTACCATCTTCTAATTCTGGAACGTCGTACACATGTCTATGGCTGAACTTCTGCACCACTTTCCACGGATCACCAAACTTTGTATCCTCCAAATAGAAGCATGTTTCAGCTTGATCGGCCAATATGAATGGTGAATTCTTGAACCATAGGATAGAAGTGTTAACGCTTTTAAAAAACCATCATCTTTTATCTTCGAACCCTTGCTCGCAAGGTCGAACCAGTCGCAACGAAACAAGTACACGGACCTGTCACCGTGTTTGTTAGTCCCGTATCGCAGTTCAAGAACTTCTTGCGTAACACCATAGTAGTCGGTCTCATCTCGCATCACCAAAAGATCCCTTAGTCGCTACGCCCGAATTTTGAGTCTTCGTGTCTTTATCCCGAGTAAGCGTGCGAAACCTCGCACCCTTTACGTTGCAACCAGCGTATACTACTACACGCCGGTCCGGCCCAGCAGCCGGAGACTTCAAATCTTCTCGATGCATTGTCCAATCTGTCTCACATGGTTTGCAAACCAACCTGCAAACTCTCTCTCGAACCGTCTCATCGATGTCACGCACACCCCTACCTCCCAATTCTTGTCGGAATTCACCGAAACATAGAAAAAACACATATGAAATACAGTGACAATTATGTCCGCAACATTGAGAAGTAGTTATTAAAGTGAAGCTAACTACTTACTTGATATAACGTTCTACATCGTCACGAGCTTGTTCAGCACATACCAAACCATTTTGTCAAATTCCTTGTCAAAATGTTTCAAAATGGATTTCCCAAGACCTTTAGCTCCAACTCGAAAATACTTCCATCTCGTCAGGATCAGGTTTTCTCCGAATGTCTTGGTTCCTATCATCTTTGTTAAATCTTGTTTCGTGCCATCCTTGAAAAATCTAGAGCAAAAAATCAAACACTCATCAACAATGTAGCTCTCTGCGATAGAACCTTCTGGCCTTGCTTTGTTACGGACCGTAGACTTTAGATAACCTAATCTTCTCTCAACTGGATACATCCAACCATAATGAACAGGACCCCTCAAAAGAGCCTCCTCAGGAAGATGAATAGCTAAGTGCACCATTACATCAAAAAAGCTGGGGGGAAGAGCTTCTCAAGTTTGCATAGGATCACAACAATTTCAACCTTCAATCGATTCAGCACATCAACTTTCAGGGTTTTGGCACACAGCTCCCTAAAAATCTTCCTAGCTCCGCAATAGGCACATACATTTCCTTAGATGCAATTCCCTTGAGCCCAGCTCGGCAACACTCGCCGCGAAGTATGTGGCAATCATGCGTCTTCATACCGGTAACCTTACAACCATCAATATTCACACATCTTCCCCGGCTTGCGCAATAACCATCCGGGAACCTAGTGTTTGCCAAATACCTACACAAATGTCTCTTCTGTTCCTTCGAAAGCGTCCATGGTGCAGGGGCTTCGCATAAGTTACTCGCTGCATCATCATCATCCTTCTCAATTTTCTCCAACCAATACTTCTTCCACATTTTGAATTTCCTCAAATCAATTCTAGCACTAACAGGTGTCCTTATTCTTGCCCTCAAGTTCAAGTAGTGTACCAACAATATTGTCACATATGTTCTTCTCAATATGCATCACATCTAAGTTGTGAGCTATCTTAAGTTCCGGCGATACGGTAGATGATGTAAGCTGACTTTCAGGTGCCATGTTGGTTCACCGGGTACGATTGCACGCTTCCGCTTTCTATTTATTGGATTTTTCCCATGTTCAAAATCCTTAACCATTTCTACCTTCGCAGCTACCTCTTTGGGTGTGTACTTCCTTGGTGGATCTCTAGTCTCAGTTGTACCATTGAAAAGTCTGCTTCTCCTGTATGGGTGTTTTTTATCAAGAAATCGCCGATGCCAAATATATCCAATTTTGTTTTTCAAAGGTTCAGCGCAAGGATTCTCATCGCAATGCACACACGCATGAAATCCTCTTGTGCTTCGGCTCGACATAGTGGCATATCCAGGATAATCATGAATAGACCAAAGAAACGCAGCATGCAATGGGAAATATTCCTCTCGTGCATGCATCAAATGTCTCCACACCACTCCATAGCCGCATCATATCTTTTATCGGTGGCTGCATAAATACATGAAAATCTTTCCCCGGGGAATACTTTCCGGGGATTAGCAATGCCATCATGTAATTCGATTGATCCATGCACATCCATGGTGGGAAGTTGTAAGGAATCACAAAAACAGGCCACATACTGTAAGGATTACTCATACTTCCAAAAGGACCGAAGCCGTCCGTGGCAAAACCTAGTCTTATGTTACGAGGATCTTTAGCAAACCAATCAAACTTGCCATCAAAGTGCTTCCATGCCTCACCATCAGCAGGGTGCCTCGGTACATTGGGCTCAACAACCCTCTTCTCTTTGTGCCATCTTGTATGTGTCGACATTTCCTTTTTAACAAATAGTCTCTGCAACCTTTTAATTATAGGAAAGTACCTTAACACCTTGTGAGGGATTTTCTTTTTTCCGATGAGGGTCTCTATATCTTGATAATCCACAAACATGGCAGTTCGTATCGTCCTTGTGATCTCCCCAAAATAAAGAACAATCAAACTTGCATGCATGAATTGTCTCATAACCAAGCCCAACATCGTAAAGAACACTCTTAGCATCAGCATATGATTTGGGAAAGTTCACATCTGGCAAAGCTATACGTAAAAGCTGAAGTAAGAGATCAAATCCTCTGTTTGTTATCCGAGTTGTATGATTTGACATGAAGGAGCTTAATGATGAACGACAACCTAGTGAAAGAGGTGCATCCCTCATAAAGTTCTTTTTCGCTGACTCAATTAGATTAGCATACGATTTGGCGGTGTCGGGACCTTTATTTCCGGACTTCTACGAGTTCATCGATCATACTAGACGAATCATCAACATAACAAACACCATTGTCTTCCTCTTCATCGTTGTCACTATCATACGCACCATCATCGTTTCTATCCCGCCCTTCGTCATCACTAAAATCTTCCCCATGTCTAGTCCATCTTGTATACGTCATGGACATACCCGAACAATTGCGGTGATCCTCGATCGTTTTTATATCCCGACATATCAGATTTAGGCAGTCCTTGCAAGGGCACAAGATTGGTTCATCCGTATTGTCCAAGTGTTCTCGCGCAAACTTGATGAAATCCCTAACACCTGCCATGTACTTTGTTGTGAACTTCGGGTGCCATCGGTTATCCAACTTCGATCCATTGCCTACAATTCAGTTAAGAACATGCCAACGTTCTTCGAACGGATCTTGACAACTCGATTAAAAAATCTAGACCTAACGAACAATCGGGACAACTCACCGATGATGCGTCTCGCCGCCACCACAATGGAGCCTTCACGGAATTCTTCTCACCTCGACGAGAACCCTAGTCGATTCGACCGTTAGCAAGAGCACCTATATAGGCCGTGTCCGCTAGCGGCGCGACTTAAACGAGGCACCCTCGGCCGACATAAATATTAATAAGAGAATTATTATGTCGTAACATCTAGATCACACCATTGAAATAAATATGTAGAATAGACTACTTACGGATCCAGATCAAAATTCCATATCTACCTTAGCGGTAAGACTCCGCGTCGGTCACGCCGAAGCCCTTGTTCGATTCTTCCAAACCACAATTTTTACTTAATTAAATATGTTCCTGCCAACTGGGTCACGCATGATATATAAAACTAATAACATTTAATAAAGTAACTTAGTAATATTTCGTCACCTCGATCTTTGATTTCGTCACCTATTAACAGACACGATGGAAGCCCTTCCCGCTTGGGTAATGGGTGACGATTTTTTCTTGACGACAAATCATACCGTCAAGCATTACCTTAAATGCTTGACGAAAGATGAATTCGTCACCCATAAGGACACATCCATGACGGTATGCATTTTTGTCACCAGGGTTTTCGTCAACAAATCCCCCATATCTTGTAGTGTTCTTTGTTTGGAAATTTGGGATGTTACATGAACTCATAACACTTGCCATCGTTTCATGTTTACGATAGACAATATTATATAATTGGGGGTACTGGGATGCAAGGGTCTGCTCACCTAACCATGTGTCTTCTAAAAAACGCACTCCTTCTCCCGAACCAACTTCAAATTTACCTCTGCTAAAGAATCCCCCTTTAACTTTCATTAAGCCCTTTCAGAAAGGTGAATCAGTAGGCTTACTTTCCACTTCATCCAAGGTTTTCTGAGAAAGGTACTGGTTTTTTAAAAGTTGTTGCCATAGTCCTTCTTCAGAAAGGAGCTTATAAAGCCATTTGCTAAGCAGGCAAGAATTTTTAATTTCCAGTACTTCAATTTCTAAACCACCTTGGTCTTTGGGTCTGCAAATTAAGTTCCACTTAGTTAACCTATATTTATTTTTTATTTTCCTCACATTGCCAAAAGAAGCGTGAGCGAAAAAATCTAATCTCTTCCTTACTCCTGTAGGTATATCAAAGAAAGATAACATAAACATCGGCAAGCTAGTAAGAACTGAGTTAATCAATACAAGACGATCCCCATATGATAACATCTTTCCAGCCCAACACCCAAGCTTTTTCTCAAAACGACTCTCAACTGTTCCATTTAGAGTTTTTCAACTTTTTATAATGAATTGGAATACCCAAATACCTGAATGGTAAAGCACCAGACTCACAACCAAAAAGTTGTTTGTACGGTTCCTCTTCTTCCTTAGCCTTGCCAAAACAGAAAATCTCACTTTTGTGGAAATTGATTTTTAGTCCTGACAATTCTTCAAAGAAACGCAATATAAATTTCATATGTACGGCTTTTTCAAAGTCATGCTCCATAAAAAATATCGTATCATCAGCATATTGTAGTATAGGAATTCCTCCCTCAACTAGATGAGGAATAAGACTTTCTATATGTCCATCCTCCTTCACCCTTGCTATGAGGATGACCAACATATCTGCAATAATGTTTAATAATAAAGGTGACAGTGGATCTCCCTGTCTAAGACCCTTTCTGGTTTGAAAGTAGTGACCAATGTCATCATTGACCTTGATCCCTAGACTTTCTCCTTTGACAAATTGTTCGATGAGTTGACACCATTTGGGATCAAAACCTTTCATGCTATGCATAATATGAGATGACAACTTATTTAAGCTTGAGATGCAGAATATGCTATGCATAACTAAAATTATTTAGTATAAACGGTGTGCTAGCATGGTGGTTTTCAAAAGAGATATGGAAAGTCGCGGAGGTTGCATTCCCAGAATGGTTAGGTCTAGAAGTTAGCGAGTTGATTTAGAAAGTATATGTATATGTGTACGGGCATTAGTTTCTATCGCACAACACCGTAAGTTTTCAAGATAAAATAAAAGACCATAAGGAATGATACGTGCATTAGCAACACTTACCCATTAGTAGCTTCTGTGAGATGAAGAAGGTAATCTACAACTTCTATATGTTAGTTTTATTTCTCAACAAAGTAGCCAATAACTATTAAGTGTCCAATGCGGCTCTCGGTCATGAATGATTTTGGGCTATGTTTGATTGTGCCCTCATCCGTCGATCGCCCCTATTGTCAACAAATATAGTTGAGTTGATGGACGCAGCAAAGGCACCAAATCAAAAATAGTAGATGGAAATCAAGCAAAATTTTGTGAATGTCCTAAGGCTCGACAAAGTAGTTCGATGGCCGAGCTAAGGAGGGGATTCCCGTATGTAAAAAATTCAGAAAAAATATGGCATGCAAGTACTAGCGCAAATAAAGATAATCTCCACAAACAGAACATACACATGAGCACCGGCACCCGTTCAGGGCGTACATAATCCCTGCACGTATTGACGTAGATGCACTATGACTGATCCCACGAGACGTTGGTCTCAGGCCAGCTGATACGCGACAGCTCAGTCAATATAAACTCATTGACCCCCTCTCTCATTCTACATAATGTTTTCCTTAAGGCTCTCCTCTCTCTCTCCTATGTGCGGGAAAATTCTACACAACACCATAAGCCGTAAGGCCGTCGCAGCTACACCCTAGATGATGGAGCCCTCTCGGATTCTTGTGCCATATGAGTGGATATTGAGAGATTGTGCTTTCGGTATTTGTAGCAAGGAGGAGATATCCTCGCGGCTAGGAGGAATTTGCCTAGCTGCGGGGATCTCCCGGATAAGAGTCGTCACCGAGACTTCCCAACATCTCGGCGAGTAAACCCTAGATCTAACTCGTTATTGTTTTCACCATGAATGATCTTGGGAGTAGGAGTAGATGTGGAATTTTTATTTTCCTACCCTGTAACCCTACAAGCCCTTGATGTGTTGTTTCACAATCTTGGGAACATTCCAGTCCTCACAACAGATTCATTCATGCTTTTTGGGGACATTGTGCCTTCTCTCCACCAAGATATATATCTCCAGCCACGTCGAGATTTGCCGCTATGGGGAGGGGCAACCCACTTGTTGACACCTCGTATGATCTAGAATAGAGCACTAATATCTAATCTGAAGAAGATACTTGTAATATAAATCTCCAATTGGATGTCAGCATGCAACCCTCTCTACAAAAAAAATGATTGGATAAACTTAAACGAATTTGTGGTACACCGCAATGCGACACATTTCCCCGTGAATGGTCAGTAGACTATCATCTATTTGTTGTTTTGATTTTGTCTACATTTAAATGGATTCATGATCAATAAAATGCTCCCTAGCATAAATACTCCAAATAATGTAATTTAAGAAGCGAACTGCACTTTGCTAGTAGTATTGGTGATGATTCATGTTGTTAAATTAAGTATAAGAATAACTATCATTAGATGTTATTAAAAATAAGTGTTGCGTGACGAAACCATATGGTATATAAGCTTGAAAGGCGGAATAAGTTTCGCACAAGTAAAACCGTTTAGTACAAACAGTGTGCTAGTATGGTGCTGTTTAATACATACATTTAAACTGGCGGTGCTTGCATTCCAAATCCGGTCAGGAGGTGTAGTTATTACTAGATGTGTCCTGGTCTGTTTAGCCACGCACATGTTTGCGCAAGCACATGATGTCGCATTCTTTGTAACATAGCGAGTTGAAAAGAAGAGATACAAGTGTATGTGGAATGTCCCGCAAGATCTCGAACAACATAACCATAGGTTTCAACCGGTCAATTTAAATCGTTGCTAGAATAGCCAGGTAATTAAACGCAATGACGCCTACGGATCATGAGTAATTCAGTGGCGTGGTTGGCCGCGTTCCGCCGTCAGCCCCGGCTTGGTGTCGCGGAGGAGTTCGGTTGCATGTGTTGATGGCGGAGAAAAGGGATCCGATCGCGGATGTTTGAGGAGGTCGGAAGCAAGTAAGACGTGGATGTGCACAATAGAGCTCGACGAAATAGTTTAAAGCCCAAGATTGTTGTTAATTACAAATTTATTACTGTAACAAATGATTAGTTTTGTCAAAACGGAAGGTAGTCTCGAAATCAAGGTGTGACCTAGCTAGCCCCTAGGGCCACCGTTGATGGCGTACACCCCATGCATGTACGTGCATCGACGTACAGGGCGCTACGATGGATCCTCCCATGAGATGTTGGCCTCGGCCAGATGAGGTGATGTCGATCAGCTGGACGCGCGCGACACCTCAATCAATACGGCGGCAGCGGCCCTCACCGAACGAAGGAAGCTCGTGGCACGGCGCCAGCCTCGCCTCGCCCGCTCCCGCGGCGAATTGCATGCATGCACGGCGCGAGTGGGTGCGCTTGCCCGCTTGCCTGCCTGCCTCTGCCTGCCCGCCGCCGGCATTTACTCCGGCTGGCGTTGCCGTTGCCGTTGCCAGCCCAGCGCGGCTAGCTGCCGGACGGAAGGACGTTACGTTACACCAGCCAAAGGTCCACCGCCACCATTTACTCCCCGTTCCGTCTCGTCTCCACGCGCTCTGCCCTCCCTACCCCTACCGCGGCCCGTGCACCGCCGCTCACGTCTCACATCGGACACGGGGGCCGTTCCGGAAATTCTTCACCCGTGGGGACCGTACAGGGTACGTGTGTGTGTGCAGCGTCCGATCGATCCAGAAAAAGACCCCGCCCGTGACAAGTCCGCGTCACGACTCACGCACCTCCTTCCTCTCCCCACTTTTTTCCACGCCAACATTTTCTCCTTCCTTCGCCACCACGGCTGACAGCGAGCGAGCGAGCTGCACGGTTAATTGCGGGCGAGGTAAATTAATGCCATCACTAACTCTCTGCTCTCAAAAGATTTGGTGCATGGGTTAGCAGCTGCTGCGTGCCCTGCCAGATCCGTGGGGTAGTACGTAGCACGCACGGTACGGGACGAAACGCGCCGGAGAGGCTACGGCCATCGGTGTCGGCGGTGGGGACCATTTGACTCTCGCCTCCCAGCCCAGGCCCCGGCCGTGTGTGCGAGTCAGCCAGCCCCACTTCATTTTTTTCTTCGCTACACTACTTCTGGCCCGTTTGTTCCTTTCCCACAACCCGTTTCTTCAACGAAATCACCAAGCTTTTACACGAAAGCCATGGCGTTAAAATAGAAAATACATCTAAAAAGTAGAAATACAGCGGAAACTTTCCATTTTTTCACAGAAAAAGAAAGAACAATGAAAATACGTAGAAAACGGAATTTTGCGGATATGAAACGGGAACTGAATAATTATAATTAACCGATTTGGAACAGAATGGCGTTTCCGACTACGTTATTGGTTCCACGAGCGGAAACCGAATTTCTATTTCCAACTAATGTGAATTTTACATTCTCCGAGATGTTCTACATGGCCAACCTAGCGGCTACAATACGTTACTTTGTCAAACTAAGCCACCGAAGCAACCAATCTCATGCTTGAGGTCACCTCCGGATACAAAAAAACGGCGGATCTTCGACTTACTCAACATAGCTTCTACTGTGCAAGCGGTAAACCCCGGCAGTAACTTGATGGGCTAGAAATTATGAAGCCCAGAATGGACGATGTTGCCCACACCCATCTCGACCAGCCATTACAGTTCGCGTGTAGATACGCGGGCAAACATAGTGCAATTCTGCTCCAAGACCTCGATGACTACCAATTGTGCATCCTCTACCACCTCTCGGTGGATTCCACCATCGTGTAAATGTGGACAATGCTATCTTCCGGTCATCATTATCGGAAGGGCTTGCTAGGGTGTTGTGGTTTAAGACTATATTTCTCAAGCTGCCTATCAAGCAAGCATCGGTGGAATCCGGAATACTTAGCTTCTATGGCGGTAAGGCGAGCTATCCTGATCAAAAGTGGCAAAGGTTCCACCGTTCGTCGGTGATCCCAAAAGATCCTAGCTCTAGTCATGGACCGGTCCCATGTTGGCACTATGGTGGGTGAAATCGAACGTCTCGCTTCGATCAGGGTTCTCTATGTGTTCGTTTAAACATGTGAGCCCTCTAGCCGAAAGCTTTTTGTGGATGTTATCTTGGATTGTACTAGGGATCCATCTTGTACCGATGTTATGTGGTCAATAAAATGCCGTAATTCTCATACTCCTCTTTACAACGAGCAATCATGCCATGGTTGGGAACAAGTTGGTCGTTTTACTTGAGTTTTTCTACATGATATTTAAGTGGTCTCTTGGTTCTAACAATTTTCCGGTTTCCTATTCGTGTCTGCATCCTATTCAATTTGTATATATTTGCGATATTATCTGTTTTCGTATTTGTTTCTAAAATCTCTTGGTTCTGATAATCTTATGTTTTCTATTCGAGTCCGCATTTAAATGTATTCATGATCCATAAAATGCATAATCTTCCATTTTCTACTCGTGTCCGCATCCTATCCTATTCGGTTTATTCGTGTCCGCATCATATTCGGTCTGTATATGTTTGAGGCCGTATCTGTTTTCGTATTTGTTTCTGAAAATCTATGTATGTCTCTTCCCAAACAATATGAAACTAAATTTGACATCGGTCATTTCAGTGTGATTTCCGCTCCATTTTCACCTAGCGGGGCAAGAGGTGACTTGAGTTTCCAGGCAGCGGTAAGAGAAGCGGACCCCGTTTATCCAGCTCGCTCCCCCGGTAGACGTAGACCCTCCACATGTCTCGCTTTATCTAGCACGCTCACGCGCTGGCTCAGTTATATCCATTGCCCAAAGCTGCCAGCCTCCCAACCCCTCTCCTCCCCCTTCTCCTTCCCCGAACTCATGTCATCCACCACGCTAGCGATAGCCTGACTGATCGATAGGCTCGTCGCCATCGCCGCCGTTGTTGTGACGGCGGCTGATATAGCCGGGGGAGAGATCGATTGATTGGTAGCAGTAGTGGTAGCATCTCCGGAAGCCAGAAGTGGAGATTCTTTCCTTCTTTGCGCTTTGCCTCCACCATGATTCCCTTCCACCTTCGCGCCCGCCATGCCATCTATAGCGCGTTCCTGCCGTTTTAATGCCTAGTACTCCCTCCTCTCTCTCCTCGTAAAATATCCGATAAATCGTCGGGATCCGAGCGGATCCACTGGGGTTGGTAGGCGGATCAATTCCCGGGACGGGGGAGATTTCAGTCCGAGAAAAAGACGAGTCTTTCTCTGTCATTTGTAGCTATCCTGATCGATGAGCTTCGGCGGCATGTTCGACGGCGCCGGCTCCGGCGTCTTCTCCTACGACGCCGGCGGGGGCGGCGCCGGCATGCACAACCCAGCTGGCCGCCTCCTGCCCTCGCCGAACCTCCCCAGACCCGGTGGCGCCGGCGGTTTCTCATCCTCCACCGGCCTCTCCCTTGGCCTGGTTAGACTACGTGTTCATTAATTGGCCTTAATTGCCCAGCTTTCCGTTGCTACTGCTTAATTGGCCTTAATTGTGTTGAATTTTCTCGCAGACGAACATGGAAGGTGGGCAGCTCGGCGATCCGAACCGGCTCGGCGGTCTGCTGGGCAGCGCCGGGAGCGTCGGCGACGGCAGCGACTCACTGGTCCGCGGGCGGGAGGACGAGAACGACAGCCGCTCCGGGAGCGACAACCTCGACGGCGCCTCCGGCGACGAGCTCGATCCGGACAACGGCAACCCGCGCAAGAAAAAGAAGCGCTACCACCGCCACACGCCGCAGCAAATCCAGGAGCTCGAAGCGTAAGCCATGAGTCTTTGACATGGAAACTTTTTCTCGGAAATTCTTGTCCAGTTTTCAGACCTAAACTAAACGGCTTGACTGAATAATTGGCGTACGTGGCTTCTGCAGTGTGTTCAAGGAATGCCCTCACCCCGACGAGAAGCAGCGGATGGAGCTCAGCCGGCGGCTCAACCTGGAGAGCCGCCAGGTCAAGTTCTGGTTCCAGAATCGGCGCACACAGATGAAGGTTTGATCGATCTGACAACCTACATGTGTTTGTTTCATCGTACGTGTTGATCGATCTGACAAGCTTTATCGTGGTGCTTTGATGGACGCCGCTCGCAGACGCAGATCGAGCGTCACGAGAACGCGCTGCTGCGGCAGGAGAACGACAAGCTGCGCACCGAGAACATGACGATCCGGGAGGCGATGCGGAGCCCGATGTGCGGCAACTGCGGCGGCGCGGCGGTGCTGGGCGACGTGTCGCTCGAGGAGCAGCACCTGCGCATCGAGAACTCGCGCCTCAAGGACGAGCTGGACCGCGTGTGCGCGCTGGCGGGCAAGTTCCTGGGCCGGCCCGTGTCCGCCATCTCGTCCCCGCTGAGCCTCCCGTCGTCGCTCTCCGGGCTCGACCTCGCCGTCGGCAGCGCCAACGGCGGCTTCATGGGCGGCGGCTCCGTGCTGCAGTCTATCCCGGACCTGATGGGCGGCGGGCCGGCGGGCATGCGGCTGCCCGCCGGCATGATCGGGGGCGGGCTGGATGATGGTGTTGGTGGCGCGGGTGATGCAATGGACCGCGGCGTGCTGCTGGAGCTCGGGCTGGCGGCCATGGAGGAGCTGGTGAAGGTGGCGCAGGTGGACGAGCCGTTGTGGCTGCCCACCAGCCTGGACACCAGCGCAGGCGGCGGGTTCGGCCAGCAGCAGGCGCTGGAGAGCGGTGGGTTCCAGACGATGAACTTCGAGGAGTACCGGCGCGCGTTTGCCCGCGTGCTCGGCCCCAGCCCCGCCGGCTTCGTCTCCGAGGCCACCCGCGACGTCGGCGTGGCCATCGTCAGCAGCGTCGACCTCGTGAGCAGCCTCATGGACGCGGTAAGTACGTGCGTGCGCTGCGCACGAGTAGGCAGCCAAGCACTTAAACAAACACGACTGATCGATGGGTGCATATTAACAATGGCAGGGTCGGTGGTCGGAGATGTTCCCGTGCGTGGTGGCGCGGGCGAGCACGATGGAGATGATCTCGAGCGGCATGGGCGGCACGCTCAGCGGCTCGATCCAACTGGTGAGCATGCAGTTCATCAGTTCATGGACATGGACGCGTCCATTTCGCGCTCAGCTGAGAGTCTGAGACTCACTCGATCGTGTTACGTGCAGATGCGCGCGGAGCTGCAGGTGCTGTCGCCGCTGGTGCCGATCCGGGAGGTGACGTTCCTGCGGTTCTGCAAGCAGCACGCGGAGGGCCTCTGGGCCGTCGTCGACGTCTCGGTGGACGGCGTCCTCCGTCCCAACGACGGCGCCGCCGCGGCGGGGTACATGGGCTGCCGCCTCCTCCCCTCCGGCTGCGTCGTGGAGGACATGCGCAACGGCTACTCCAAGGTACGCTACGTTCGTACTCCGGCAACCGACCCATCATGGTATCATCAACCGCACATACGCGTCGCCCGTACTCCGGCTTAACTCGCCATGGCGCGCGGGCCGCCACCGCGGCCGCCATGAATGAATCGGTTGCCTTGATTGCGTCGAAACCGCACGGCGCGTCGGCATGTGGCGCCTACAGTGAGCAGGCATTAAGAGCTGGGACGTACTACGTACACGCACACGCACGTCCCGGTATTCTATGCTTTCACGAAACGACGAGGATGAATCCATGGCGCGCAGGTCAATGCTCTCGTCCGTCCGTCGTGCGAGACGACGGGCCGGGACGTGCATGCGGAGGAGGATCAGTTGGTATCCGTGCCGGCCCGCGACGACCCCGCACGAGTCACACTTCCCCAAAACGCCATTTTCAATTGCTTCGATGCTTCTGTAGCCCATACAGTATTCTGCGTCGTACGTTTCATGGCCGTACGTGTAGTAGTTTAGTCAATCATGCGGCCTCGATTGTGCATGATGTTGACGCCCACGTGACGCCCTGCCCGTCGAAGCAGGTCGCTGGAGTCCAAACCTAAGCATATCTACAGGCAGATTACGATCGTGCACTGACGCGTCTCGTGCTTCTTGTTTTCTAATGCATCTAAATTTGATTTATCTTCACTGCTACTGTAGTTAGTGGAGTACTAGGGTTTTTGCATTGGTCAACTGTGTTTTCCTCTGAACCTCTGAAGTCCTCTTTCTGTATTTCACTATGCTGATGATATCAGGATCATCATGCTACCACTGAAGCTAGCTACCAGCACCATGCGCGCAACTTGTTCTCTTGCTTTTGCTTGACGTAACTTGTTGCACGTCCGTCCTTTTACTAGCTAGCAAGCGCTGCATGTGCATGCTCGATCTCACCTCACCTCACCGGCCTGGCCTCACCTCCGGCAGCCATTACTGCCTTGTCGCGGCAAGTGGCCGGAGCCAGCGGGGAAAGCTAGCCGCATCTCATGGCAGTAACTGACGGTTGGTACTCACCACATTACAGGTCACGTGGGTGGTTCACGCCGAGTACGACGAGGCCGCGGCGCACGAGCTGTACCGGCCCCTGCTCCGCTCCGGCCAGGCCCTCGGCGCGCGCCGCTGGCTCGCCTCGCTGCGGCGCCAGTGCGAGTACCTCGCCATCCTCTGCTCCAACCCGCTGCCCTCGCGCGGCGACGGCCACCACGAGGCCATCTCGCCCGTCGGCCGCCGCTGCATGCTCAAGCTGGCCCAGCGCATGGCCGACAACTTCTGCGCCGGGGTCTGCGCCACGGCGGCGCAGAAGTGGCGCCGCCTCGACGAGTGGCGCGTCGAGGGCGGCGACCAGCAGCCGCGCGGCGCCGGCGGGGAGGACAAGGTCAGGATGATGGCGCGACAGAGCGTTGGCGCGCCCGGGGAGCCGCCCGGCGTCGTGCTCAGCGCCACCACCTCCGTCAGGCTGCCTAGCACGTCGCCGCAGCGCGTCTTCGACTATCTCCGCGACGAGCAGCGCCGGGGCGAGTGGGACATCCTGGCTAACGGCGAGGCCATGCAGGAGATGGACCACATCGCCAAGGGCCAGCACCACGGCAACGCCGTCTCACTCCTCCGTCCCAACGTAAGTATCACTTCCATGTACTGAATTATTCTATAGTTGTATTCTTCAATTATTTCTCATTTTAAGCATCTCAGGCTTTTACACTGCTTCTGTCGCATACTCCTTGTACCGAAGGTCTTAAGTTCGTAAATCTCTGGTTCTTCTGACACTTTTGCCTGAAACTAATTAAAACATCTCTGCCTCTAAACATTAGCTAGATGCAATTAAACTCACAGAGCTACTGCAGCTAAAACAATGCTAGTACTAATGAGGCTCTTATGCTAGTAGTAGCTTTTCGAGCTGTTTGACAAGTACTACCACCTCTCCTAGTACTGTACCACATGTTGCAGCTTCAATGGCCTCATTGGTAATGCATGGCAGCATGGGTACAGTGACATGGGGAAGAGGACGAAGTAGAAAACTTCCAAGGAATTATTTGGCTGGCTAGGGAAACTGGGGTCTCCGCTAGCAGTAGGGTTGACATTTTGTGAGAGAAAGCTAGCTGTGAACTTTTCCCTTCGTTTGGAGCCATGCTTGCATGCAGCCTATCTGCCCTTGTCCTTCCGTGCCCACCAAAGCCTGTCAGGATTGGCTTTATCTTCTCTTTGCCTTTTCACATCGATGTCATCTTTTTTCATCCGTTATTTATTTCTTTTTTTCATGAACGTCCGTGCAGTCTGGAATCCTGATTGATAGAACCTTAAATAAACAAACAAGTACATGCACCAAGATTTTAACAAGACAGTTGCTCCAAGCCTCCAAACACTTCTCATTTGATCTTCTAAAATATGAAAGAATGCACATGATTATTTAGTTTGCTACATAATTGGCCACAAATCTTTGCCAGCTTATTCATTTTGGATCTCCCTTTGTGCTGCACTACCTTTTTTTGTACTTGTAACAAATTTAACACTATGAACGAAAGCAAATTGAATGTACACAATTTGGTTGTTGCATGTGCTTGCGTAAATGCTAGTGGTAATGCGTAGTACTACTACTTGTTGGAAACAATGTAAAGGGAATTCTGAAACCTGGGTAATGCGGAACCTGATTAAACTTACTCTCATACTAAGTTACATAGTTACCCGATCACTAAGTTACAAAAATCTCGAGAGGGGGGATTTCCTTTAGACCGTTCATCCGAAACTTGTCGTTCTTTGCCTAAGCTACATACTTTCAAATTTGTGTATGAAAAAAAGCACGCACATGTCACTGTGAAAGTATCTAGCTGTACACACGGGCATCCTCTACATGCAAAAAAAAAATGTTTGAATTTTTTAGGGATATGGAAATACCGATTTTTTGCCCACACAGTAAACGGGTTCCATGGAACCTAGGTGCCACTAGGTATTTCTAGAAACAATGCACATGTTGATACTCTAAATTAGGAATTTTAACAAAACAATTGCTCCAAAAACTATCAGTTGATACTCTAAATTAGGAAACAAATCTTTGCCAGCTTATTCATTTTGAATCTCCCTATGTGTCGCACTACCTTTTTATTGTACTTGTAACAGATTTAACACTCTGAATGAAAGCAAATTAAATGTACTCGATTTGGTTGTTGCATGTGACTTGCATAAATGCTGGGTAGTAATTTGTAGTACTGCTAGCTTGTTGGAAAGACAAATGTTACTTTCGGTACGGTACTTTCAATTTGGTTGATGCATTTCACCAATAATCCAATATCTTTGGTTGCAGGCAACGAGTGGGAACCAGAACAACATGCTCATCTTGCAGGAGACATGCACCGACCCGTCCGGCTCCCTGGTGGTGTATGCCCCCGTGGACGTGCAGTCCATGCACGTCGTCATGGGCGGCGGCGACTCGGCTTACGTCTCCCTCCTGCCCTCCGGCTTCGCCATCCTCCCTGACGGCTACAGCAATGCCGTCACTCCGGACCCTACCTCTCAGCTGGGCTCGTCGCCGGACGTTCAAGGTGGCAGCAACAACATCAACACCGGGTCACTCGTCACGGTGGCATTCCAGATTCTGGTGAACAACCTGCCGACGGCCAAGCTCACCGTCGAGTCGGTCGACACCGTGAGTAACCTACTCTCCTGCACCATCCAGAAGATCAAGTCCGCCCTGCAGGCAAACATCATCTCGCCCTAGCTTGGTAGCTAGCGGGCATTTGACATGGATTCCGGCCAACGCACCAATTCAACACCGGCCGGATGCTACGTCAAATGTCTAACTAGCTTGATCACAAAGGTAGAAGAAGAAGAACAAGACTCAAGCAAAGAACTTATATATATAGTGGGGTGCATGCAGAGAGGAAAATAAATTATATAGTGCGCATAGAGGAAAATGAATGGGGTGCGACGCAAAGGGATTAAGTCAAGAACGAACCGAGCGCTTGGCTTGCACTAGCTGATATGGTGCATGGTTCGGGTATTGACTTGAACTCTGGTGAAAAGACCCCCTAGGGCTTCGTTTACTATATTTTAGTGGTTTGATTTAGTTAATCTATTGTTATGTGAAGTTTTCACTTTTCTTTTACTCTCCAAAACGGGGGAAATACAATGTTTGTGTTTTCTTTAGCTGATAATGTTTGTCGTTTGTTGGTATGTCTTTTGATGAAGTGCCTTGATTGTATTTTTATTGCACTACCGGAAACGGCTAAGTTGTCGAGTGTCATGGTGTTTGTCGAGTGCACCTTATTTGGCAAACAAAGCACGTATGCCGACTATGAGGGAAATAGACCTTGCATAAACAACCGTGGTACGCGAGTGTCCCATCCTGCCGCAGAGTTCTTGACTGTGCTGTGGATGTTACACTCGGAAACATGTCGTGGATTACTTGGCTGTGTTGTGGATGTTACACTCGGCAAACAGTGTGTTGTTAGTGTTTTCCAAGTGTCTTCCAAAATGGCACTCCATATAATTTTATTTTTTTCAATAAAAATGATTTTTTGTCCTCTTCCGTGGGCCATATTTGGCGCACTAGTGCATGTTACAATGCCAACCAATACAGCCAAAACGAATTTTCAATTTTTTAGTGCCAAATATGAATTTATTTATGAAGCGAGTATAAAGAATATAGTGCAAAATGAAACATCTTCAATTTTTCACACAAAGCATACTATATCCGACGGTCAATTCCCAAATATAAGATTATCCCGCTATGTAGCTAGTTTGCCCATTAAAATAAATTTCCCCCCTAACTGAAATTTAAACTACACATCTATTCTTGTTGGTCCTAAAAATAACATTAATAAAAGGTGTTCAATAGAATTCTATGCAATAGCCACACATGGTCTTGAAAGATTCAGGCCTTAGGTATGACCTATGAATATTTGTTCCCACAGTTTGGTGACCATTTTGAAAAATATTAATGAGATGAAGAAAATATAAAAATAAAATCCTTTGGCACAAAGTCCTTTATGTACATTAGTTGATAGAAAAATCATAAATTGTGGATCTTGGCATATTCTAAAAATGGCATTCACAAAATTGTGTGTCATGTATATACATGACTTTGAAGCCAAATGACCAAGGCATGACCATATCAATGGCACAGATAATGATAATGTGACCAGATTTGGTAAAGTGGTGCATCTTGCCATCCCAAACAATAGTGCCAAAGCAAGTTTCCAGTTTTTCTAAAAAATAATGTTTTTATTTTCTAATTTGGTCTGTTTTTTTTTAAACATTTTAAGCTACTCAACTAATATTCTATACAATAGACATAGGGAGCGTTGAACGAATTATGCCTATCTATGAATTGGTGTGCCTGCAATTTGAACCCCATTTTGAAAGATCAAAGGAAATGAAGAAATATATATAAAAAAATGCAACTCTTCTACATGGACTCCTTTAATGTCTATTAGTTGATAGGAAAAAATGATAAGAATGGATCTTTACATCATTAGAAAAAATATTCATAATATGGCATGTTATATATATGAACATTCATGATTTTCAAGTCAAAATGATCAAGGTCATAGCTATATCCGTGGCTATGATTATCCTCCATATCTCTCTAACTATGGTACATAGTGCTCTTAGCCACCTCATGAAGAATAAAACACAATCCACCAGGTATACTACGCTCTGAACGCAGTATGAGCTGATTTATGGCCTTCCTGAACAAGCACTACCTCTTAGGAGGCGGCTCACAGGTGATGCTGCTGGTTGTGATGATGATGACTTTTAAGGTTGCGGTTTAGATAGAGTCAAGTTCCCAGCTGGCCAAAATCGGGTACAAGCAACTCAAGATTCGGATTGGATTCGGGGAAACGGTGACATTTGGTCTTTTACTGGGAAACCTCGGGTGCTGGACTTTGTGGGCAGTACATCCGTGGTTGCAGCGGCTTTGGTATGTACTTCCTCTGGGTTTTTTAATTGACTTAAATTTTATTTGTACTAAATTCGAGTTAATTAAAAGAGATCGGAGGAAGTACTTCATACGTGCCCAAGCAATGGTGTGTTACGTAGTGCTACTTTGCTAGAGCTCAGCTTCTACGCTGCTCACATGAAAGAATTTTTTTTTGTTTAATATCAGAAGATTTTTCTTAGAAACAGAGTAGACAAAAATTATTTCTGTACTTCCTTGGATCCATACTAATTATCTTTGATATGGATCCTTATTATAAATTGTGTCTAGAAACATCCATATCAGCCACAAATATGAGTAGGAGGGAGTAGATGAGAACTATTGACTGATGTGATAGTGATACCCTTACTGTTCACATTGAGAAGAAAATAGACCCTTCTACGTATCACGTATACTGTTTGTCCTGAGGACCGTGTTCACATGTTGCTATTAGCTTCAAAAGGTTTCCTGAGACGCGTTCACACAAAAGAAAATTGTGCAACAAAACTGTACTCCTGGCGACCACTGTTTCAGTATTGCCGCATACGGAGCTGCAAGCTTGCAATGGCTTCCAACGTCAATCCTTCACATGTTGGAATAGTGCAGCTCGCAATGAACAAAAAGGTAACAGAGAAAAAGGAGTAACTGACAGTTACTGGGACCTGTCGCCATCACGAGATCGCTTAAAAGTGAGGACAGGCATAGATATGCAGGCTGCCGATCCAGCCGTACTGCACTTGGCAGAGAAGATGCAGAAATACGTACACACCACAGTTCCTCGGTTTATTTTCATAAGAACGGGACCTTGCCATGTTGGTCCAGTAGTGTTAACCCTGGAATGCATAAGCTAACATATACTCTACTAGTCTAGCATAAAGATCGAAATAGATTGATACGGAGTATATCAAGTTTTGTCAACAGCAAACGTTAATCTGAAAAGGCAGCAGCATGTGCTGCGACAACATAACTGCCAGCGGCATGACGACTCACTGTGTTGTTGCGTTCTTCACGTGGACATGTCCCTAAACCAACCACCATTTTTTTCTTTCTTTCCTACTGCATCCAGCAGAAGCACCGGGGTAAGCAAATAGCAAGAAAACCTGCGAAAAGTGTATTTGGCACATGAGCACTAGTGCTCCTGATTTCGAAAAAATCATACTTTTTGGATTTCAAAAAATATGAAATTAAATACCCACATACATACAAACATTCTGAAGCTATGGTAAAAAAATTGGAGAAAAATATATTATATTTTAAGCTATACAAAAAAGACAAATTTCTGACAAATATATACTTCTATACGTAGCCACAAATTTGTTTTTTTCCTGTAGCTCAAAATACAATGTAATTTTTACCGAAACTTTGCATGAATATTCAGAACATGTGTATGTATTCATGGAATAAATGTGATGATTTTTTGGAAAGTAGAAATACAGTTTTTAAATATTTTAAAAACTGAGAGCACTGGTGCTCATGTGCACCAAATTTGCTTCCGAAAACCTGCATCTTTTTCAGGTAATATCAGTACAAGTGCTGTAATCGAACAATCGAATGAAAGCATCTAGACCATGGCTTGACACCATTGTAGCTTCAAACAGTGTTGAAATATACCCGAATGCAGCGAAGCACCATTGTAGCTTGAACTGACTGTAACAATATGTTTCAAACCTGGGTCCAGCCGGTTAGAGGACGCGTAAACCATCCGTGACATCTGAGTTGACTGACAGCGGCAACTTCAGATCCCAAGTCCGTAACAGTCCGTAACCGTCTGCTAATATTTACAGGAGATGGTTTTTGTTTTGGTTAGACCATCACGTGAATCTAACAAAAGATCCCAAGTCCGTAAAACAGCCAGGAGATTTGCGATACACCTAATATCAATTAATGACCTCCAATGATGGATTTCCCTCAAGCCAAACACGGCCCTAGATCAATCCCACCCACCTAATTAGAAAGGTTTGATGGCAAATGGCAATTAATCTCGACTGTAGACAAACCTACCTGACGCGTCTATGCGCTCTCAATTCAAAGTAATCAAGAATCGAAAGCTTATGCAATGTCACCATACCTGTAGGCCAAGAGAATCGAGCTAACATAGGCAACATACATGACGATATCCCTAGATCTCGCGTGGACCATTCAATAACCATAGTAAGCTCAGTTGCAGACAACAAGACCCACATAATGTTTTAGAAGAAACTGATTAAATATTGGTTGGCTTTGGCACATTAAAGTGAAGCTAACTTCAGTATTTTTTCCTAAATGAAGTAACAACAGAACATGGAGAAGAAATAGTGGGGTAATGAGATATCCAGAACTGAAAGCGAAGTTAGAAAAAAATGAATTCTAATTGTCAAGGATTTGGACTGAGCGAGACTGACCTTTGTATGCCAGTTGTATAGCACACAACATGACCCATCTTCTACATTTCTGCTGCACTTTCACATCATAAATGTGCTTTGAGCTTGACTGATGTACTGTGGTATGCTTGAACTCCATGCTGTCAACAGTACATGATAAAGAAATAGATCGTTAACTGTACGCATCTAAAACAAAACTAGAAAACAAACAGTCTTTCACAGAGGGGCAGAGAAGTAGATAGTATTCTGTAATTAACATTACTAAGAGCATCCCCACTCGTTGGCGCTCCCCACGCCCAAATCCGGCGAAATTTTCGTCCGGATTGGATGAAGATTTGGCGTGGGGAGCGCCGAAGTTCCAGCCGTCCCCCCGGCAGGAAACCCCCAACCTCGACCATTTGACATATTTCAAACAAATTCAACATAAAATTTAACAAGTTCGGCAAACAGGAGGACGAAAATTGCTGAAACAAATTCGGCGATAACAGTACAATGTTTAACAAGTGCTGAAACAAATGAAGCACACAAATTTCACAATTTTTCAAACAAATTAAGACGGACTAGTTGGCGTCGGCGTTGGCGTTGCCTCGGAGCCTCCATATGTGCTCCACCAGATCATCTTGCGGCAGGACTCGGTGCATTGTAGAGTCTCGAATCTCCTGGCGCATAGCAATGAAGGCGGCCCATGATGGAGGCACCTGGTGATTAGGTCGTGCAAGAGGACCCTCTCTCTCATATGGTGCTTCTTGCTCGATCGGAGGAACCGGATGCTTTCGCTCATCTTCAATAATCATGTTGTGTAGGCACACACAGCAGTTCATCACCTCCCACATCTGATCTTTGGACCAAGTCATAGCGGGGAACCGGACGACGAGCAAATCTCTGCCGTAGGACACCAAATGCTCGCTCGACGTCTTTTCGGCAAGCTTCTTGTTTCTTGACAAACTCGCAAAGTTTGGGGGTGCTAGGGTTGGAGATCGTCTTCACAAATGTTGCCCACTTTGGATAGATACCATCTCGCAAGGTAGTATCCTTTGTTGTAGTGCCGACCATTGATCACATAGTCCACCGGGGAGCATGACCCTCAACAAGCTTGGAAAAGACCGGGAGCGGTTTAGGACGTTGATGTCATTGTTGGATCCGAGGCATACCAAAGAAAGAGTGCCAAATCCAAAGATCATGGGTAGCCACTCGCTTCAAGTATCACAGGTGCAGCCTTTTTGTGACCCTTGTACATTCCCTGCCACGCAAACGGACAGTTCTTCCATTGGGCCGAATTTCGCCGTCCGGATGGAAAAAACGCTCGCCGGGGGCCTCCTCGGGGGGACGAGTGGAGATGCTCTAACATTTGCACGAGAAGGTTTTTGTTCTGGTTATACCATCATGTTAATCAAACAAAAGATCCTGCGTCTGTAACATCCAAGAGTTCCAGTGATGGACCTAATATTAATTAATGACCTCCAATGATCAATTTCTCTCCAGCCAAACACGGCCCTGGATCAATTCAACCCACCTAATTAGAAAGGCTTGACAGCAAATGGCAATTAATCCTGACAATACCAGACAAAACCTACCTAACGCGTCTATACGCTCTTAATTTCAAGTAATCAGGAATTGAAAGCTTATGCAACATACATGACAATAACCCAGATCTAGTAGTTCTGCAATGTATAGCGTATGACACCTTTCATTGCTGTGGACGTTCAATAAACATAGTTAGCTCAGTTGCAGCCAACAAGACACCACATAATGTTTTAGAAAAGACCAATTAAATATCAGTTGGCTTTGGCACATTAAAGTGAAGCTTCATTGTTCTTTTTTCCTTAAATGAAGTAACAACAGAACATTGAAAAGAAATAGCGGGCTAATGAGATATCCAGAACTAAAAGCAAATTAGAGAAGTTAATAGGAATGCTAATTTTGAAGGATTTGGACTGTGACGAGAATGACCTTCTCTCAGTTGGATAGCACGCAAGAGAACCCATCTTGTATATTTCAATCTTCAGCTTCACTTACGCCTCAATCGCACTTCTAGCCCCATGGCTGATTTGGAAACTGTGCAATGACTGCGTGTTCAACGGAGCTGAACCATCCGTCAACAATATCGTCACCAAGATCATGGAAGGAGCTTCCCTTTGGGCTAGAGCCGGAGCGCCAGGCCTGCGTGCCCTTCTGCCACTTACACCAGATGTTCACTGATTTGTAACATGTTTTCGAAACCTGGCCTCTTAGGAGGACTGTAACAAAAACTCTTCCTTCTTTTCAATGAAATGAAACGCAAAGGCTTTTTGCATTTTCTCGGAAGAAAAATGTGGTTTGAGCTTGACTGATCTACCAATTTGTTATGCTTGAACACCATGCTGTCATCAGTACACGAGAATAAAATAGATCATTAATTATAAGCATCTAACAACACTAAAAAAAATGACCACTAAAATGGTTAACAAAATATGAGATATATCCACCAAAAATTATACCACTGGATTCATATTCAAAAGAAGTTTCCAATGATATAACTTTTGTGGCATATATCTCATATTATGTTGACCAAATTACTGGTTAAAATTTTCTTAAAGTACCTGAAGGCCTAATATACCGATATGGAGGCAGTAGCAAACAAACAGTTTTTCACAAAAAGGGACATAGAAGTAGATATCAAGCACAAGCAGAGTTAATAAGCTCCATCACAGGAGAAGGCCACACGAAAACTGACAAAGCACTCACTGCTCATATATGCAAGACAATATTATTATTGCTAGGGGATCAAAATCTTACTATTTGGAAGGAAGGACTGACAATCTCAAGTAGCAAATTGACAGCAAGTCAGTTCAGAACTTGGATCAAACTGTATCAAATTGTGACCTGTTCCAAAAGAACCAGTACAATTGTTTTGAAAGTAGACCTGGTCAACAATGCAAAAAGAGGCCGAAACCGAACACCATAAGTTAAAACATTTGCAATGAAGTAAATAGTAACCAAAAGATGGCAGCATCTTTTGCAGACAATGTCAGACATTATAACTGTAGATTATATCAGGTACCAACTAGTGGCATTGCAATAATTTGATAGTGCATTCAGAGTCTTCACCTGATATTTAGACGAACAGACTAGACAGGCTAGTTCAGTTCAGCAAGTTCATTTGTTCAGTGTATAGTGCACATGCACAACAGTGACAACACAAGACATATCAGCCCAGCTGCCATGGGACGAGCAAGGTTGATTACAGCGCTACAAGAACATTCATCATGCTGTTCTAGACTGGAAGAACTCATCATGGTATGCTTGTTCCCCATTCTCAACAGTGTCTTTTGCACTGTATGTTGATTGTTCTTTCAATCTGTACCAACTTTGGTTCATTACATCGACACGGAAACAAGCTAGTAGTGAGACCCCATATACATGTGAACATCTGCTGTTTTGCTCTCTTTTTGAATAGGAAACTAGAACAATCAATTTTTTCAATCAAAGGATGGTAGATTTTCAGTACTTGAGCAATGTCTTGAAAGATCAGTCGACCTGATTACGCTGACTGGCTGGTCTGCAAGTCACAGAGTCCTGTAAGCAGCTAAATTATGCATTTTGACAAGCCTGAGGACACAAACTACAACCAATCATCTTTGCATATATAACTAATGGTATTATGTATTGGTGTTGATTAGACAGAATAAAAAACGTCTCACAAAAGTATGACTGTGAGAAGAATTTATACAAGATCTACCACTAACAAAATTATGCGTATTCGCACCTGTTGTTTTCTTTGACAATTTGCCATCAGTAGCTTATTCCACGATGAGATGAACCAGGTCATATATAGTTGAAAGACAAAATTTATAAGTGTTCCGAGTACAGCAGAGAATAGGGGATGGCACCATGGTGCGGTGGATGTGAGTGGCGGTGCTGAATAGCCATCAATATATGGATATATATTATTTACGCTGTTATTTTACTAGTAACTGATAAGCCAGCACAAGCTAGAATACCATTTGGTACAGGTTCTTGAGAGCAAGCACTTGCAATCTACTCAACCTAGTTGATACGGATGCTTTTATGCTAGACCACCTAAGGACAGCATGTAATAATTTGCGCTCCTTCTCATGATACTCCACAGAGCAAATAAAATCTCTCATTAGAGGGATAAAACACAAAAGCATTAAGGACTAAAATATGTGTTTCCTATAATAACAGGTAATAAATAGAATTAGGAAACATAGATTCATAAAATTTCAGAAAGAGCTTTGTATGATGGGTTACTGTTACCTTATGATATGTGGTAATGACGAAAGTGGGACATCATCATATGAGTAACAACTATAAGGAGGTAAATGCATGTTGCACCAGCCACTTATGCATATATGCTTGCTCGTAGTTCATATGAACCCGGCAAAACAAAAAGGTCGAGGATCTAAACAAAGCTACTGAATAACTCGACATTTTCAGAAACTATGGTGTTGCTGTACTCAAAACAATATTTACCTGGCAAATTTGGAAACGAGAACAACTAGATTACACAAAGAAACAGAATAGTTTAGTGTAGCATCTGCCCTTTGAGAATAAAATGTAAAGCAACTGTCATGCTCAAGAAATGTTGGCTGTGTATGAGTACCAAAAGAAGAAAAACAGAGTCAACAAACAATTTATATAGAAAGCAAAGACGATAGAGAAATCTGAGGGACCAGGTAATGAGAACAAGGAGAAATATTCAAGAGACATATATACTCCCTCCATCCTATTATGTAAGGCGCCTAAGCAGTCAAATTTTCCCAAAATATAACTATATAAGGCGTGTAAGGTAATTTATGTAGTTTCTTCTGTTTTCGCCCTAGCATGCATGCAACCATGTAGCACCACTCTGCTCCGTAAAATTGTTAGGTGCCAGCACCCCACGATCAGTTTCCTAAAGAAAAGGGATACTAATTGATTATATGTCCACATCATAGCATACATGGTGAGCAAGGGACATCGGACTAGCTGGCACACCTAAACGATGACGAGCTCGTGGAGTATATTGGCAGCGACGACAACTTAGGCGAGTTTCACGATGATGCTATTCTTTCGCCGGAGCTTCGAGCCAGCGTTTTTCTCTCGCCGCCCGTGAGGATGTCAACTTTTCACGATGGTTCATCTTAGGTGCGACGCGAACTACGGCCGTTGCTCGACAGATTCTGGAAAGCCTTCAATGCCGCGAACTAGCTCTGACGAGAGAACACGCCAGCTTGAAGCTCCGGCGAGAGAACAGCATCGTGAAACTCGCCTAAGTTGTCGTCACCACCAATATACTCCACCAGCTCGTCGTCATTTAGGCGTGCCAGCTAGTCCGATGTCCCTTCCTTGCTCACCATGTATGCCATGACGCGGGCATAATCAGTTAGCATCCTTTTTCTTAAGGAAAAGGATCATGGGCTGCGGGCACCTAACAATTTTGTGGAGCAGAGATGGCGCTCCACGGCTGCATGCATGCGGCGGCAAAAAAGGAAGAACAACGTAAATTAGCTTACATGCCTTATATTTTGGGGAGAATAGTGAGTGCTTAGGCACCTTACATAATGGGATGGAGAAAGTATTTCCATAACTTGTACGTTGTTTTTTTATCGAAAAAAATGAAAGTTCTGGCTCTTTATGCATCTGATAATGATAGAAAAGAGAGATATGTACAAAGCCAAAGAGAGGACTACACCCAAGTTTACAACACGACGCGACAAAGAACTAGGTATCATGGGAAGTAGGGTCCACAAGCGGTTAGGTCTAGTACTGTTCTACAAGCCTATCCCTCCACATCAGGAAGCACCGAAAACTTTCAATGTTGAATATGTTTAATTTGCACCATTTATGAACATACATTTAGAATTTGCACCAGATGCTGAAGCTTGGACAGTTTTTGTGTTAAATATAAAAGTAAACAGAGTCATATAATACCAATTGTTTAACATACAGGTAGCAATATGCATAGAAAATCATCAAACTCAAACAGATGGCGAAGTTTAAGTGAATGTCGTAAGGTGATTTCTTTCCTGAAGCAAGTGTAATATAACAACGGCAGTTCATTTGTCCCATTATTATGAATCAAGCGGGCAAGTAATACTACGAAAAAATGCAATCAAACGTTAGAATATGCAAGGCGCTTTTTAAT
The DNA here is from genome assembly GCF_022539505.1 of Lolium rigidum. Lineage (NCBI taxonomy): Eukaryota > Viridiplantae > Streptophyta > Magnoliopsida > Poales > Poaceae > Lolium > Lolium rigidum. The sequence goes on from NW_025900264.1 coordinate 218,556, forward strand.
AACTTTGCAACATACCTCTATGAAACCTGGGCTCATACTTATTTGTGGAGTCAATTCCACAGGACGCCCCAAGGCTTATAGTTACACAATTATTCAGAGCTGAGCAAAGTAAATCAATTGGCATTTTACCCCAGGAACATTGGCTTCCAAGCTCTCATAAAATGTACCAGATGTATAAGAATTAGTCCATCAATATGAACAAAAATGTATTGTTCGTTCCTCAGATGTAAAACCGGTGTTTACATTTAATAATTTTCAAAGGCACAAGTTTGAGGCTATATTTGCCAAGTGTGGAAGTTATAACAAAAGAGAATCCCCTGAACAAAGTAAAATGTGAATTTATATTGCCCACAATGGAGGTATTTACACACAGAAATGCGTCTATCCTTGTTGAAAACTAAACACACTTTATTTAGGATAGTTTATTGCTTTGATGATCTTAAATACTCTAAAAAAAAGGCAAACGTAGACAGACAGACAGACCGCATGTTTACTGGTTTCATAGTTCAGGTTTCGAAGTTCAGAGTAAAAGCTATTAAATCTTTAACAAACAAATATATTGTATCAACTGTTGAATGTCTGCCACCTACCTTGCACGGATACAGCTGAAAGGTCGCGTATCGAGGGTCGGATACGGCCGGATACGCGGTATCCGTATCCATATCCGTATCGCCGTATCCGGGCAACATAGATGAGATTCTTTCTTTATTACACAAGTGTAAGGATGCTGCTAAGCTACAAGCTTGTAGACCAATCTGTCTTTTGAATGTATCTTTAGAATTTTCACTATCTTAGTGGCAGATAAATGTATCTCGTGTAGAGGCTGTGTTTATTCAAGTTACATGTTGTTATGTGGCTGCTAGGGTTTGGCGGGAGAGAGAGGGCTGCGAGGGCGCGAGAAGGCCGGCCGGGGGCCTTTTGCCCACGGCCGGGCAAGAGGAAAGGGATTTCCTTCTTAATTCTTGCTTGATTAGATTGATACATCTCCTCTCCATATATAGAGAGGTTTACTTGGCTCCCAAGCAAGGCTTACTTGACCCCTAAGCAAACCATAAGACTAACGGGCCCAGGCCCATGACGTACTCTAACACTACACCCCACCTGGACATGCAGCTCGTCCTCGCGCTGCAACCTAAACAAACCATGACTCGATGCAACACAACCCTAACACCTAAAAACGAGTCTTTTACATCTCGGCTTGTTTTATTACTCTCAACCTGAAATAGACTAGGACGCTTTATTGTTGACCCCTGAACATAAAGTGGACACCATCCGCCCGTTGGATGTGCACCTGTACAGCCACCTGGATCCCATGGAAACCAACGGAACAAAACGAGCCCGCGCGGCGGCCGGCGGCGGAATGCGGTGGTGCTACGTGGTGTGCTCCTGTCGGTGACACCATGCCTTCTCCCCGCCGGATAACTGTCGATGGCACACACTTTGAGGTCGCTGCCCGTGGGAAAAACAACATGGCCGCCGCCCGTGGGGGAAATCGCACGCCCAAGATCCCCGACGCAGCGGACGGGATCGAGGTCCGTTGCGCAACGAAGCGCAACTTGGAGGAGTTGCAGCTGCAGATCACGCATCTCCCGCACATGCCGACGCACTAGGAGGCCGCGCGCAGCAGCCTGCAATCTCACCGCCACCGACACGTGGCGGATAGCGATCCAAGCCGGAAGCGGTGACGGCGACGGAGGGAAACGGACCTGGTGGAAGGGCATCCCGGGCGGTGTCGATGTAGAGCCCGGAGCCAAGGTCGCTCCCACACCGCCGAAAGGCAGGGACGGCATCGGTGGCGGCAGCAGCCGCTGCTGCGGTGTTGGTGGCGACGGCAGCTGCTGTTGCAGCTGCCCACCGAACGGCAGGGACAAGCATCGGTGAGGACAACGAGCTGCGGCGGCGGCGTTGGTGGCGGCGGCAGCTGCTGCAGCATCCCGGTGGGGAAGAAGGTGGCCGGCTGCTGGAGAAGAGGGACCCCCGACGCCGAGGTAGGGCCCGGCCCGGAGATGGTGGACAGCGGCAGCGGGGACTGCAGCAGCCCGGCGTCGGGTGGCGGCGACGACAGCAGCAGCGTTGGCTGCAGCGGCCCGACGATCGCGGCGGAGGCCGCCTGGTGCGTCGGCTGCCACGGCAGCAGCGCCGCCGGGCGGCGGCCCATAGGGACCGGCCAGGAAGAGGCGGATCTCCTGGACAGCAGTGGTGAGATCGCGGAGGGCTGCGGTGATCTCCGCCGGGAGAGAACGGCGAGGACGGCGGAGTGCGGCGGCGGCGGATGGGAAGAACTCGGTGGAGGGCTGGACATGATCGAACCCGGGAAGCTGATACCAAGTGTTATGTGGCTGCTAGGGTTTGGGGGGAGAGAGAGGGCTGCGAGGGCGCGAGAAGGCCGGCCGGGGGCCTTTTGCCCACGGCCGGGCAAGAGGGAGGGATTTCCTTCTTAATTCTTGCTTGATTAGATTGATACATCTCCTCTCCATATATAGAGAGGTTTACTTGGCTCCCAAGCAAGGCTTACTTGACCCCTAAGCAAACCATAAGACTAACGGGCCCGGGCCCATGACGTACTCTAACACTACACCCCACTCGGACATGCAGCTCGTCCTCGCGCCGCAACCTAAACAAACCATGACTCGATGCAACACAACCCTAACACCTAAAAATGAGCCTTTTACATCTCGGCTTGTTTTATTACTCTCAACCTGAAATAGACTGGGACGCTTTATTGTTGACCCCTGAACATAAAGTGGACACCATCCGCCCGTCGGATGTGCACCTGTACAGCCACCTGGATCCCATGGATACCAACGGAACAAAACGAGCCCGCGCGGCGGCCGGCGGCGGAATGCGGTGGTGCTACGTGGTGTGCTCCTGTCGGTGACACCATGCCTTCTCCCCGCCGGATAACTGTCGATGGCACAGACTTTGAGGTCGCTGCCCGTGGGAAAAACAACATGGCCGCCGCCCGTGGGGAAATCGCACGCCCAAGATCCCCGACGCAGCGGACGGGATCGAGGTCCGTTGCGCAACGAAGCGCAACTTGGAGGAGTTGCAGCTGCGGATCACGCATCTCCCGCACATGCCGACGCACTAGGAGGCCGCGCGCAGCGAGCTCGCAATCTCACCGCCACCGACACGTGGCGGATAGCGATCCAAGCCGGAAGCGGTGACGGCGACGGAGGAAACGGACCTGGTGGAAGGGCATCCCGGCGGTGTCGATGTAGAGCCCGGGGCCAAGGTCGCTCCCACACCGCCGAAAGGCAGGGACGGCGTCGGTGGCGGCAGCAGCCGCTGCTGCGGTGTTGGTGGCGACGGCAGCTGCTGTTGCAGCTGCCCACCGAACGGCAGGGACAGCATCGGTGAGGACAACAGCTGCAGCGGCGGCGTTGGTGGCGGCGGCAGCTGCTGCAGCATCCCGGTGGGGAAGAAGGTGGCCGGCTGCTGGAGAAGAGGGACCCCCGACGCCGAGGTAGGGCCCGGCCCGGAGATGGTGGACAGCGGCAGCGGGGACTGCAGCAGCCCGGCGTCGGGTGGCGGCGACGACGACAGCAGCGTTGGCTGCAGCGGCCCGACGATCGCGGCGGAGGCCGCCTGGTGCGTCGGCTGCCACGGCAGCAGCGCCGCCGGGCGGCGGCCCATAGGGACCGGCCAGGAAGAGGCGGATCTCCTGGACAGCAGTGGTGAGATCGCGGAGGGCTGCGGTGATCTCCGCCGAGGAGAGAACGGCGAGGACGGCGGCGGCGGCGGGTGGGAAGAACTCGGTGGAGGGCTGGACATGATCGAACCCGGGAAGCTGATACCAAGTGTTATGTGGCTGCTAGGTTTTGGGGGAGAGAGAGGGCTGCGAGGGCGCGAGAAGGCTGGCCGGGGGCCTTTTGCCCACGGCCGGGCAAAAGGGAAGGGATTTCCTTCTTAATTCTTGCTTGATTAGATTGATACATCTCCTCTCCATATATAGAGAGGTTTACTTGGCTCCCAAGCAAAGCTTACTTGACCCCTAAGCAAACCATAAGACTAACGGGCCCAGGCCCATGACGTACTCTAACACATGTTGTGTTTATTCAAGATCATTTTATTTTACATGGCATAGTGCTTCTACATGGAACCTGACATTAGAGACTGTGTTTAAGTTGACTGTTGACTATTGAATTGATTGTTGCAGAGTCTTCAGAGATGAAGCACTATTGTGAGATTGATATTCCTTTCAAATTTATGAAAAATTTCACAGACGAGTACAAAGCCTGGGCAAAGGAATTGAAACTCTAGGAGCTGTATGAGAAGCTCAATAGCGATGATTGGGATAAGTCTCAGCCTCTCCTGGATGTCTTGATCCAAGGTTTTAAACCATCCACGACAGAGCTCAAACTGCCTGATGGCCCCACCATCAACTTAAGAAGTCAGATACGAGATTTGATCCCTATACCCTGTGGTCAATATAAATTTAAGTTCGACCGCATAACTAGAAGGCAATACTATAGGAAGATTCTTTACAGTTATGTGAAAGAAGATTATGGTTTTGATCCATCGCGATATGAAACAGCCACCAGATATCAATTGTGGATGGAGTTCAAAAATATTGAGAAAAAATGAGTAAAGGAGAATTTAGTATAAAACTCTCGATGGCATTGGCAAGCTCTTTACTTGCTCAGTAGGACAGGCAAAAGTGAATCTCAAAATTTTGTCAGATCTTGTTCAATTCGAGCGGATCAAGACACTGGACTGGGGTGAATTCATTGTTGACCAACTTGCTATTGGAGTCCGGCCAGGAAGTGAAGAAGTCAAAGGATGTGTTTACGTATTTCATGTAAGTTCACTATTTCTGCTTTGTACATGATTTTTTATGCTTATGAATGCTAATTTAATGTTTCAGTTTTGTACATGATTGCTTATGAATGATAATATGTGTTTTTTTTGCATACAAAGGGCAGATCTGGTGTGTAGGCAGACGGTAGACCTCAGCTCACCAGATTTTGGTTCTCCGTCTTCTAGAAACGGGGGATCTTTCAGTGATAACACAGCTGAGTATCACCCTGAGAGTATGCACTCGTCACACCAGACCGATCATGACATTCTGTTGGAAGAACCGAAACACAGATGGGACAATTTAAAAGATATCATGGATCTCATTGGGGAATTCCAAGACCTGCGATAAGACAAGGTGATGCCTCACAATAAAACTGAATTTCCTTTCACAATAAAACTGAAATTGTTCCATTTGCCATATAAATATCATGAAAATATTGCTGTTGAAGACCAATCTGTCCCGTGTATTGTGAAAGGAAATATCATGATATTTATATGGCAAATGAAACAATTTCAGTTTTATTGTGAAAGGAAATTCAGTTTTATTGTGAGGCATCACCTTGTCTTATCGCAGGTCTTGGGAATTCCCCAATGAGATCCATAATATCTTTTAAATTGTCCCGTCTGTGCTACAGTGCTGTCATGATTGGTTTGGTGTGACGAGTGCATACTCTCAGGGTGATACACAGCTGTGTTACCACTGAAAGATCCCCCGTTTCTAGAAGACGGAGAACCAAAATCTGGTGAGCTGAGGTCTACCGTCTGCCTACACACCAGATCTGCCCGTTGTATGCAAAAAAACACATATTATCATTCATAAGCAATCATGTACAAAACTAAAACATTAAATTAGCATTCATAAGCATAAGAAATCATGTACTCCGTACAAAGCAGAAATGGTGAACTTACATGAAATAAGTAAACATATCCTTTCACTTCTTCACTTCCTGGCCGGACTCCAATAGCAAGTTGGTCAACAATGAATTCTGCCAAAATTTTGAGATTCACTTTTGCCTGTCCTACTGGAGTAAGTAAAGAGCTTGGCAATGCCAGCAAGAGTTTTATACTAAATTCTCCCTTACTCATTTTTTCTCAATATTTTTAAACTCCATCCACAATTGGTATCCGGTGGCTGTTTCATATCGCGATGGATCAAAACCATATTCTTCTTTCACATAACTGTAAAGATTCTTCCTATAGTATTGGCTTCTAGTTATGCGGTCGAACTTAAATTTATATTGACCACAGGGTATAGGGATCAAATCCCGTATCTGACTTCTTAAGTTGATGGTGGGGCCATCAGGCAGTTTGAGCTCTGCCGTGGATGGTTTAAAACCTTGGATCAAGACATCCAGGAGAGGCTGAGACTTATCCCAATCATCGCTATTGAGCTTCTCATACAACTCTCAGAGTTTCAATTCCTTTGCCCAGGCTTTGTACTCGTCCGTGAAATTTTTCATAAATTTGAAAGGAATATCAATCTCACAAAAGTGCTTCATCTCTGAAGACTCTTTAACAATCAATTCAACAGTCAACACTCAACTTAAACACAGTCTCTAATATCAGGTCCAATGTAGAAGCACTATGCCGTGTAAAATAAAATGATCTTGAATAAACACAGCATGTAACTTGAATAAACACAACCTCTACACGAGATACATTTATCTGCCACTAAGATAGTGAAAATTCTAAAGATACATTCAAGAGACAGATTGGTCTACAAGCTTGTAGCTTAGCAGCATCCTTACACTTATGTAATAAAGAAAGAATCTCATCTATGTTGCCCGGATATGGATACGGATACGGATACCGCGTATCCGGCCGTGTCCGATCCCCGATACGCGACCTTTCAGCCGTATCCGTGCAAGGTAGTCTACCACACAATGTCAACCATAACTTATGGAGAAAATAATACTCCATATGTTCTCTGAGAAGTTTTCCCTAAGATGTTGTCCACGTTGGCCTTTTGAAATAAAGAGAAAAGCTAAATCAAATTGCTGACAGCAAAGAAGTGTTATCCAAAAAATAAGCACATAGGATGCACACAGCACACTATGCCACAACTAATAAGGATAATGTATTGTTAGAAACTTGCGAGGTTGCTAAACTCTTCAAATCGGGGATGATGAACGTGGCTTTACTTACTGTGGTCTCCAGATTCACTAAAAGAAGTCAAGAGATAAGCCCAGCTGAATCGATACACTAGAGAATTCTGCAATATGAAGCTACAACTGAGAAAGGAGACCATCTGTTAGACACATACTACTATATTCTATGGACTAAAAATAAGTGCTTACACATCAACTGGATCATTACTAATTTACTAGTAGCTCTAGCAAACAGAACATGGAGAGGAAAAACATCATGTGCTGCAATTCAGTATTCGTGCTTCCAGAATTTGATACCGATATCTGTATCCTACAGTTAATAGCACAAACACATGTCAGTATTTGCCCCAAAAATAAGTTTCAACTTTCAATCATGTCATTGGTATATCACGAAGTTTACTCTTTCAAACAAGCTCAAGTAACTTGGTAGGCTTTGTTCAACCGAGCTACCATTCAGGTCTAGTACAAAATTAGTTCATGAAAATTACTAAGAGCACCAAATTCCATTCTCGAGATGCTCAGCTAAATATACGAAGTAATACATCCATAGAGTGCAAAATACTTCAATTTAGAATTGTTTTATAAATTCAACTCTTTATCTGTTTTGTGTCTATCTTATAACAAAGGCATCTTTGAAGCGAAGGGGGCTGCAAAATTCAACTGAGTCACTGGCATCTAAAAATAAAGTTAACACAGAACATTTTAGAATCTTTACTATTAAATGGGAGTTGGTCGTTTGACACTCAACGCACTTTGGTGGTCGTCATTCGGAGAATCCTGTCCATCCAATATAATCTTAGGGTCGTTTCGTCGGATCAAGTGAGAGTTAGCGCTGAAAGTAATTATGGTAACACTTGTGCTATGGTATCAAAAGATATTTTCAATCTGATGCTTCTATCTTTAGCACTCACGGTTATTAAGGTACACAATAATTAGGCAAGTCGCCATGTAGCGGCTAATCAAAAGTTAATTATGAACAGGAAATATTTTCTTGCCTCACATGTCCTATGTCATTCAAGAAAAGCAAATTTCACCATCTCCTCTCCCTCTCGTTCTAATCGTGTCGCCTCCTCATCACCCACTTCGCCGGACACCCAAGCCCCTCCCACGGCATGCTCGCTCACGTGCCACGGGCGAGAGGATCTCGCCACGGTGTCGGATACGCAGGAGGAGCTGGTGGTCTTCGCCCTCCCCGGAGTGTTACATCGCCACCCCTATAGCTTTGGCACCAGTACCCGCAGCCGGTGCATCCCGAGAACTCGTACAGATCCCTTGCCTACGCCGCTACCCCTATGGTCTCTGTTCCTACCCTGCATCTCTCCCACCGGGAGGTGCGCATGAGGGAGGCTTGGTTTCCCTCTCAGCGGCACCTTCTTGAGGAGATGTGGAGCCGGCCGGCATTGGATGTGTCGACGCGCTACTACAACCTGCTGGCCATGATACAAAAACAGGTCAACAATAAGGTCAGTAAGAGGTTGGCGCACTTTGACCGTCTAACGCTCGCCAACTCCCACCCCACCTCCTCTAGCATCCACGCCCTCACTTTCTCAACCAAGCCAACAGCCAGCAACCGCATGCATGTCAGCTATTTGAAAAAATGCAGAAGAGACGAATTTAATTTGTGCATTTTCAAGCCATGAGCCCAGCTCTCCACCAATTTTGCTCTGTTTCTCCATGGCATGTACCTCATGTGATCACCTTGATATGTGTGTGTGTTTCCTGTGGCCTCCTCATGGGCTGTTATGTGATGCTTGTATTTCCAGTTTCATACGAAATGAAGGAGGAATGGTGACAAATAAGAGCGAGCACCTCCATCCAAGTGATTTTGATCCATTGCCATGCTGCTCGATTTCTAAATCTAGAGCTATGAGTGTTACTTCTGAAGTCTGACATTGCAGATTACATTGTTTTTGATATTTTTTGTGCTTTCGACTTCCTCCCGTCAAGATGAAAGGTTGCAGTGTTTGGCAAGAATCTGCTCATGGTGGTGTTTGGCTAGGCTTGAGGAGCAAATGGAACTAGGCACGCTTTGCATCTGGGTGACACTGAGGTGCTAGCCACACACATCATTTAAGCACATGACGCGAGAGGTGGAATGTATTCTTAGATTGCTTAATATTACAACTGAAATTATTGAGCTGGTTTCATATCCCACATTTATGTGAGTTTTCAGCGTTCTCGTTCAGTATTGTCATCGAAAAGGTTAAAGTGTGCCTTTTTGATCAAAAAGAATATTATTACTGATTTTTACAGATATTCCCCATGAATAGCCTAGACATATTTAGTATGATGTGCCATCTTAATAGATGGGACTGTACCTATTTTACTACTTCCATTTGCATGTGATCCACGTTGAGAGCATCGGTCATGGATGCCCACCGTTCATGTATATGTGCATTCATGGGTCAGATCATACTTAATATTTGCAGGCTAACAATATTATTCAATATAGTATTATTCTGGCATATGCATCTATGCATCGTTCTTGGCTGATTTTATTCTCTTAAAAGCTTGACCATGTTATGTTGTACATTATCTGTGCAATTTTCAGTTATGCTTTCTTTACCTGACACTAACCACACAATCATCATTTTCCAACACATTTTTTTGCCTTAATTCATTCAGAATAGCCTACAACGGGTTTTAGTATTGTGCAAAATCATGACTCTTCAGCAGAAACAAATATAAAACGAGAGAAGATGGCAGACACCAAATATGGAGGGAGACATGCATCGTGAAGGTGCGTTGAAAGTAAATACATCATTTGTCATTTCTGTATTAATTTCTGTAGTTTTTGTTTGTCGTTGTCATTCTCAATGTATGATTTCTGTCCCCTGACATCTGTTGGCATAAAAAACATTTTTTAGTTGTATTATTTCATTCATACATTTATAAATGTTTTCCACCTCAGTTTCTTCGGCTGAACTGTGAGGGTGTGTGGATGGTTGCAATGAGATTGTCCAGCAAGTGCGTCTGCATTCATCATAGGTATAAGTCTATGTACTCGTTCGCAAAATTAAGGTTATTTTCTGAAACTTGAAGGAGCTATCCTCATTTGCATAAGTATAAAGATAATTGGTAATGAAAGCCAAATTATTTGATGCACACATTTTTTTCGTTTGGGAAGCATGATTAATTTTACAATTAACTTGCATATAAAAATTAAAATGTTCATGTTACATGCCATATATTACAATTTTCATTTACTACTCCAATTTTATCACACTTCCGGGCAAATCAACATGGCCTAAAATCTTGAAATGGTTCAGTTAGGACTTGGAAGTGAGTGTGCAGAAGGAAGTGGGGAGTTGCAGAACAAGTGAAGAACTTTCTAACATCACAAATTATGATTGTTATTTCCACTCTCTAGAGAGTGACACATAGTGGAATGGAAACACCTTAAGTCCCTAGACAATAGATTTTTTAGAAAAGTTTCTGAGGTGATCAATACATATATAAGAACAATTTAAAATATTTGAACAGTTTGCACTAGAAGGATGTATGTAGTCAACATTTTTGGGTGTATGTTATATTTATAGAGACCAATCATTTCATCATGTCTGTGCAATTTTGTTAAGCTTTATATGTACCAGCAGCCAAAGATGTGATGAACTGCAATGCGTGGAGAGGAATTGGGTGCATCGGAGCTCGAGACAATAAGGATGCATCGGTCAAGCCTACAATCTGGTCATTGTCTTGCCACCTACAGGGGTGGAGTGACGTCTTGCTTAGGAGCAGACGTTTGTAGGAGCACATATGTGTTGACGCGTGAATACACCACAAAGTATATTTTGATCAGAATCTATATATATCTTTGTTGTTTGATTAGCAACACACATGTCACTTAAGATGGAGGAATTAATGTTTGTGGCTACATGGTGGGAATTGACAGGTCCGCCATTCTTGACATTCATGGTTGCTAAGTAAACAACTATTTAAGCAATTTATCTCTTCATATACTTTGTTTTATATACTTTTTAGTCCCTTGAAGTCATTTTAACCGGCACACAGAAATAGGGATAATACAAGAACAAGTAAAATTAAATCAAAAAGCAATATGAGACACTATAGAAACAAATAGATACCAAAGTTCCAAATTATCTCTTCTACGAAAAAACCGCAAAAATAATAAAGACAGTAAATATGAAAATGAATAAATAGAAATTCATGTCCATAAGTTTATATTTTTCTTATAGTTACTTCACTTAGGAACCAACAACAAGCATTAAATGATGTAAAATGGAATTATTTAAATTTTAGATTGCGGCGATGAAGATCAAGACCATGCTTGGTAGTTTGAGTAACCCAAGGGCATCCTCCTCGGCTGGTTGGTGTTGTCGTTAAAAGGGTATCTTGGGCACCACATTTTCACATGGATTATGTCTGCATGTGTGACGATCAAAAATAATTTAAAGGTCCGTAGCAACGCACGGGCATTCAACTAGTATGGGATAAAACTTTACATTTTTTATGGCTCTAAGTTAAATAATATTGTACAACTCAACTGATTCGCGGTATAATGCCGAACATTCCTCAAGGGTAAGTTCCTCGTCTGAAGATAACTAAGCTCTTGACTGCTGACCGCACGTCTGGTCTGCAGACCTGGATGCATATCCATTATGCCTACACGAAAAATACATGCATCAAAGAAAAAGAAGATGCCATCTCACATCAAGAACAAGGGACCCATCCACTATACATACAAAACACCATTGAGTACTTCCCAAGTTTGCATTACTAGCCAAGGTACCACACAGAATTCCAGTGAGTAATCATAAGCTGCCAAAGATAGCCATTTACCATCAAAATTCACATGGAACCATATATAAACCTAAAGACATCAGACCTAACATAGTTCACAGTGGAATACATAATTCTGTCTGTCTTCCAAATAAGTTGAAAGGCAGGCGAAATGGTTTGTGTTCCTACATTGGCAAGTTTAACATTGCTACCAATGATATAATGGTTCTTCAAATTGTATATCATTATTTATGATCTTACAACAAAGACATTTCAATACACAGGACAGTCTGGAATAATCCTCAGATTTTTTACATTGAGCTTACTAGATTGAACTACTTGTTACAAGCAGCTATGCTACATGCTATATATTTAGAAGAAAAAGTATTACCAGTGGATAGAAAAGCATGCTGGTGCATGGCGCACTTGCAGACATCGCAAGATAGCAAAAGATGACCATAACCAACATCTCCACAGGTCATGGATGTAGTAGATGATAAACACTGACTCTGAAAAGTAAACCTAACAGAATGCAATAATTCTCAAACATATGACAGGCCCATAGTACACGGATTAAAGGATCCCAAGAGTAGTCACCTTAACAGAATGGTCATTATGGAAAACTGTGTACACAATAGCGAGGTTGTAAACAAGAACAAGTTTATTCTCATATCTTATGGTTGATATTCCTTCCAGTAGAGCCTGACCGGAGGGTCAGATGGCTAGCTGAGCCAGGAGTGCTTTCGGCTACCTAGTGACCCGGGTTCGAGTCTCGAACACCGCGGTTTGCTGCTCATAGCTCCCCTAGCTCCTCTATAAGAATATACCCTGGGTGCTCGCCCATGGGTCTCGTTTTTTTTTTTTTTGATATTCCTTCCAGTATATAATATGTTAGAAACATGAATGTTGATATGTCGATAGTTAATCCGTAAACACAAATAGAGTGAAACAGATCCACTGCTTGTGGTAGATTACTCACAAGTCAGAACACACAGATCAGATTAGTTTGGGAGCAGAAAGGGATTCTTCTGCCTATGTCTGTCCCTTGGCACAATTGGTGCAGCTGAAGATGCCAACAGCCATTTGATGCAGATGCATGGTACTGGTAGCACCCAGGGTGATCACTTTATCAAGTCAGAAGTGTCATCAGTTTTAGCATGATACCCCACTCCAATTTTCACCTCAGAATATTAGCTTTCTCTCCTCAAGATCAGTACGCAACGGTGTTGACGCTAGCACGAGAAATCAATCCTCCCAGACAGTACCCTCGCCAGTTTCAGAAGCAAAGCTTCCCATTCCCAAGATAACATTCAGTGCCAAAGTATGATTTGATTCCTCATTCGATGTAGAGTGACTCGACTCCTGAGTCCTCCCCGCTATCGGCACCATCATCATCATCATCATGACCACCATTATTTCTCTTTCGGCCACCAGCATCCCCAAGAAACTTCTCCCTCAATTCTGCTCCACCACGACGACCACCACCAAGCTCATCCCATCCACGACCCATGCTGGTGAACATGCGATCCAAATTCGCCTTCTCTGGGCTCATCAAGAGTAGCTCCTCCTGTTTCCTCCTTGCATCATGTATCTCATTGGAATCCAGAAGCTCCCCTTTGTAGAATGCCTCCCTGAGGAACACAGTGTGCAGCTTTCCCTGGTTTCCCCTTGTGGATATGTAAAATATGCCCTGGTACTTAAGCAAGAACTCCTTGATCTTCTTGGGCACACCAAGGGCGTCGCGGAACAGGGCGAGACGCTCCAGCGTGGTACGCTTCTCAACCGTGAGAGAGAGCAGCTCATGGACGGCCGCGACAGCGCGCTTCTCCATGCGGCGCTGCGCCTCAAGCGAGCGCAGGTCGTGGCCAGAGACGTCCGCGTACGGGGACGCGTAGGGGAGCCGCTGCCATTTCCAAACTGCAATCCGGAAGTACTTGCCGATCTTGAAGCCCGGCGGAAAGCGGGTGGGGAACGCGAAGCGCGCGTCCTCCTCGCCATCCCCGGGAGAGCGGTGCTCGCGGTAGTGGCGCTCCCGGGAGCGCTCGACGGCGGCGACGGTGAGGTCGGGTGGGTCGTCAGGGGAGGGCACAAGCTCGACGAAGCCGTCGGGAGTGAGGCGGAAGAGGGCGGGGTTGGATTGGATGATGGAGTCGGCGAAATCGTCGGGGAGACCGAGGTCGCGGCGTAGGAGGTGGATGTTCTCGAGGCGGAGGCGGTGGTGCGGGGGCGCGAGGAGGAGGAGCTTGCGGAGGCGGAGGATGGCGGCGGGGCGCGAGGCGGTGATGGCGTCGGCCTCGAGGCGCAAGGCGGCGGCGGCGCGCGGGGTGAGGCGCACGTGGAGGATGCGGTGGACGGGGTGGAGGAAGAGGTGGAAGGCGTGCGGGTGGCGCAGCATGAATTGGCCGGCGTCGAGGGGCGAGAGGCGGAGCTGGCGGCGCGCGAGGGCCCCGAGGCGGGAGAAGGACACGGAGACCGCGCCGCTCCCGCCGGCGGAGAAGGCGCCCGAGGGCGCGGTGGGGGAGGCGGCGTAGAGGAGCAGGGCGTGGAGCGCGAGGAAGCGGCGGACGCGCTTCTGGACCTCCATGATGCCGTCGAAGGCGTGGTCGCGCACGCGCCTCTGCTTCTGGGGGAGGGAGGTGGACTTGGAGGAGTAGCCGGCGTTGGCCCCGCCCACGGGCGCCGCCGCCGCCGCGCGTGACGGCGGCGGCCGGAACGCGGCGATGCGACGGAGCATTGGGGCTTTGGGGGAGGTTTTGGACGGTTTGGGCCGTTTGACCGGTGAGAGAGTGGTGTTGCGATGTCATGGGTCGGGTCTTCTACATGGGCTGTTCTGATACAAAACAACAGTCAGCTTTGGGCTGGTTTGTTGGGCATTCTCGGAAAATTTCCCTCTGCGACTCATATCTGTACCTACTAAGGGCATCTCCAACCGGGCGATCCATCCCGCGCCCGCGCGTCCGGATGGGTCGAAACGGACAAAACCGCGTCCCAGCGCGCGGACCCATCCCTAAAACGGATGGCCACGGCGTCTGGGACGATCCAAACCCGGCCCAAATCTTGGACGAGTTTGCGTGGCCGCGGACGTGAAAGGCTGGTCGCTCGCGTCCTCCCCTTGTCCGCCCCTGGCCCGCCTGTCTGCCTCCCAAAACACAAGCCCGTCGCACACATCTCCCCACCGCTCCGCCGCCACCCACGGACCGGCGATTTGGGAGCGCGTCGACGCCGGCCATCGTCGTCGAGACGCCGGCAAGCGGGGCGGAAGCATAGGTCGAGGTCCCGCGCCGCTTTCGCCGCGTCGTAGCGAGTCGGAGGACGCCGCCGCCGGCGCTGTTGTCCTCTCACCGTCGCGACACCTCCCGCCGTTCGCAGCTGCGCCGTTTCCGCCGGAGGTGAGCTCCGCACCGTGTTTCCGGACCGCAAGTCGGCTAAGACGGCCATGCCCGCGAGTCCCTACGAAGCATTTGGATCGCCTCCGCTCGCGAGGTGTTCGTTCAAATGCTCGAACTAAAATGTGTCCCTTTTCGGATCATGGTGGACAGCGACGATGAATACTACTTCAAGAACTTCATCGACACGTCGTCGAAGAGGAGTCCGACGACGAATTTTTCACGGATGCTTCGCGATGCTCATCCACGAGCACATTGTCTCGCAAATCCCCGTGTACCGGGGTCCTTGCCGGGCGCGCGGCCGCCTTGGACCGCAAAGAGAACGCGGCCACGACCAGCTCTACAATGACTACTTCCAACCCAATCCATTGTTCGTGTCGTCCTTGTTTCGCCGTCGTTTTCGGATGACCAGGCCGCTGTTCCGCCGGATAATGGATGGCGTCAAGATCTACGACGACTACTTTTGTGCGAAAGTGGATGCAATTGGTAAGGTAGGCCTCTCTTCGTACCAGAAATGCACGGCAGCGATTAGGATGCTCGCATATGGCGTTGCCGGTGATTTCGTAGATGAGTACACACGCATGAGTGAGTCAACCGGCTTGGAATCGATGTAGAGGTTCTGCAGAGCAGTGATCGGTTCGTTCGGAGAACAAGTACCTCCGGCAACCTAATGCGGAGGACACAGCTCGTCCGATGTCGATCAACGCTTCCGGGGGTTTTCCTGGGATGCTTGGCAAGCATAGACTGCATGCACCGGGAGTGGAAGAACCGCCCCTTTGGTTGGCAGGGGGCATACAGCGGCCATTCGAGGGGTGCACGGTCATTCTTGAAGCTGTTGCTTCCCATGACACATGGATTTGGCACTCATTCTTCGGAATGGCTGGCTCGCACAATGACATCAATGTGCTTGCGGCGCTCTCCGGTGTTTGATAGGCTAGCGTACGGTAAGTCCCCCGATGTGGATTTTGAGATCAATGGCCACCACTACACCAAGGGGTACTACCTTGCCGATGGTATCTATCCACCTTGGGCTACACTCGTGAAGACAATCCGAAACCCCAACTCGGAGCAGGAGGCAAGGTTTGCCAAAGAGCGAGGAGGCAGCCCGGAAAGATGTCGAGCGGGCGTTTGGCATCCTCCAAGCTCGTTGGGCTATCGTCGGACACCCCGCCGCAGCCCGGGATGTGCAAACTCTGTGGGAGGTGATGACCGCTTGTGTAATCATGCATAACATGATTGTTGAGGTAGAGCGGGATGATTCACTCTTTGATAATGACTGGGAAGGCCAAGGAGAGTTGGTTACTCCTCAAGGTGCTCCAGCATCATTCCAGGACATTCTTCATGCGCACCATGAAAAACATACCATTGGGCGCCGCGACCCAAATCTGCCGCGTTGGGCGCAGCGCGCGACCCAAACGGACGCGCGGACGCGGGGCTCCGTCCGCGCGTCCGCTCGGCCACGCAAACGGCCCAAAACGGACGGCCCAGCGCGTCCGTTTGGGTCGCCCGGTTGGAGATGCCCTAAGCAACCCGGCGACCCAAACGGACGCGCTGGACCGTCTGTTTTGGACCGGTTGGGTGGCCGAGCGGACGCGCGGACGCAGCGCATATTCGAAGAAATAGAAAAATAAAATAAAATGCAAATTTAAACGAAATTTGATTAAGCATATGCCCTATTTTGGGAAAATTTGTACATAGCCCTATTTTGGGCAAATAACTAACAAAAGAAGCCCTCTATATGGGCTTTAAAATTTAAAACAAATAAAAAAACCCTAAACTAGGGTTTGGTCGATGGCGCGGTGGCCGCCGGTGCGCCCCCTAGCCCCTGTGGGCATCGTCGGCGCCGTCGTCGACGACGTCCCCGGGCGGCGAGGCACTGTTGTGGCTCGACCGCGCCGGGGACTCCGGTCACGGAGACCACAGGGCCTCCTCCCAGGCGGAGTGGGGGTCCGGAGCCACCCGAGGAAGCGGCGGAGCACGAAGCAGCGCCTCCTCCCTGAGGCGCTGCTCCCTCTCCTGCCAGGCGCGGCGCCTGGCCTTCTGGCGTCGCGCCTGGCCTCCTGCCGCCGCTGCTCCTCGCGCCGCTCCTCCTCGGCGCGGCGCCTGACTTCCTCCCGCCGCGCCGCTTCCTCCTCCTCCCGTCGCGCCTGGCGGGCCTGGGCGTACAGCTCCCAGGCCTCGGCTTCCTCCACCTCCCACCTGGCCGCTTCCTCCATCTCGGAGGTGCGAATGGCCGCATGGAGGTGCGGCCATTTCGCGTCCTCCTCCGCCGCCGAGATGAGGAGCGCGGCGCGGAGGTCGGGGTCCTCCTCCGAGGACTCGGGCTTCGGCTCGAGCAGCAACGGAGGCGGTTGCGGCAATGCCGCGCCGCCACGGGCGGCCTCTCCGATGTGGAGGCCGCCTTGGTTTCCTCCGGATGGCCGCAGCGCCGGCGGAGGACTGCGGCTGCTGCTCGCCTCCTCGTCGTTGGCTCCGGGAGCGAACCGTCGCTTCGGGGCCATGGCGGCGGTTTCGCTCGGGGAGTGGAGTGGGGACTGGACTGGAGGGACAGATCTCCTCCAGTCCACATTTAATAGCCTCCCCGGTCACCGACAGGTGGGCCCAAGGGAGACGAGGCGACAAGCTCCCGAACGCGACCGGACGTCGCGTGCCATCCGCGGCCACGCAAACCTCGCCCAGATTTGGGCCGGGTTTGCGTCGTCCCGGACGCCGCGGCCATCCGCATTTGCGGTGCGTCCCCGCGTTGGGCCGCTATTTTGTCCGGCTCGACCCATCCGGACACGCGGGCGCGGGATGGGTCGCCCCGTTGGAGATGCCCTAAGTCCCTCAATCCCCTCAAAACAAAACAAAAACCTACTAAGTCCCTCAAAAAAAAAAATCTGTACCTACTAAGAAACAAAAAAAACTCCCTCCCAAGAAATTTCCCTTCTCTCTATGCTATAAAAAACAAAACAAAAATCCCTTCTCCTCTAACAAAAAGAAACTTCCCTTCGAGTCTCGCATTTCTCTCGCAAAAAGAAAAAAATCACCCTAAAAAAAAGTTGAACACACATCACCGCCTCATTCGTTCTCATTTTCTTTTGGCGGGGATACCTCATTCGCTAAAAAAAATTGTGTTAGTACCTCAAAATCCCTAAGAGCTCATTTGGCCCTTATAATTTTACATCTTATTTTCCAAATCCACATAAATGACAAGGCACAAAAAGAAATTAAGTTTAGGCATGAAATGAAATCCATGAAATTCTCAAATGAATGTCGTACCCAAGTCATGGTTGTCAAACAGGTAGATTCATGAAAATCACGGATGAATTCCTTGATTTCAGCCTCAAGTAATGGGAGACAAACGAGCTCTAAGAAGACCTTTGCCTCAAAAATAAAGTGTACCTAGGTCTCGAGAGAAGAGCGGTCGAAGTTCACTCCTTTCACTATGGTCTCCCCTTGTCCTTAAGGGTCCAATGAAACCAAGATGGGGCATTTTTTTTGGATTGGTTGTATTGTCACCTTTTAAATTAGGTTCAGGTCATTGTTGGCGATGCTCCGGCGATAGAAGCAACAATGTATGGATTACATATGCCTGGCTCAAACATCGCCCTCGCTAAGCCTCTTGGTTAGACTTCAGGAGCTAGAGGTATTATTGGCCTCCTTATGTATTATGTTTTCTTCTTACTAGTGGCTCAGGACAAGGCGGCGGTTTGGTAACTTATCTCGCGACTTATATTTTCATATGGTATACATCTTTTTTTGAAATTTATGTGGTATACATTTGGTATTATAGTATTATAAATATAAATATTTACTTGGTAAACTTAGTCAAACTTTTAAAGCCGGCAACCGAACATTTTAGCTTGTCTGGAGCTATCCGAAATGCTGCTATGCTATGGTGGCTATCCTGAATTTTTGGCGCACACAGCAGGGTGGTCGGGTGGGGTCCATCCTTAATTTTTGGAATATGCTTTATATTTAGTTATTTGGGTAAATTTTTATCATACATAAACAGTAAAAACTAAAAATTATGAACGTGACAGTATTTTTTGCGTCCGTCACTGTATCCCGTAGGTAGCTAGTGTACCTCAGTCAATCCGGGCCTAATCTTTCTTACAGTTGAGTAGCATTGGATGAATGGGGCCGCACAGCTGCCCTGGCCCTGCCCACTCCGGTAGAAACGATTTGATCATCGGGACATCGTGATGACACAGCTCTTAAAGCCGTTAACCAAACATTTGAACTTGTCTCAAGCTACCCGAAGGGTGCGCCATGTGCCAGCAATTATAAACGTGATGATTTCTTAGTTTATCATTCAAGGAAAGGAGCATACGTGATTGGGTTTAGGCCAGTGGATTTTCGTTCTCGGCAGGCAATAACTGACACTCGCAACATGGTCAATTGGCAATTTGGCATGCCTAGGTACACTCTCGTATTGTTCAAAAAAAAAAGGTACACTCTCGTACCAGATGGCGACGCCAGGAAAGTGACAAGTCACTACTGCCACCGGTGCAGTGGGTTCCCGTTCAGAACTAGCTATTGCCTATTGGCACAGTTTATGGCAATGCAAAAAAAAAAAAAAATACAGCACTGATGGTACAGTTGGATTTTTTGGGAGTTGAGACCAGATCGCATTTGACGGCACATTACCCTACAGCTAGCCTACGAGATGTATCAGACACAAGCATCAAACCGAAGCGAGAGATGATCTGGAATTAGCTAGCCATGGTAGACGCTACTCCAAGATCTCACTCTGTCACATGCTCGACGGTGATGATCATCGAGTGACAGGTGTGCGCGACCGCGAAGAATGGTGTGGTAAATACGCACGTGCATGTGCATGAATGCGATGCAATGCTCAGGAGCTATGTACCAAAAAGATGTCTAGAAAAAGCCCCATTTACAACGCGGTCGGTTGCGGCGCAGTGATTGCTATCGAGATCCCTCTCATTTCCAAGTGTGATGCCAACGGCAAATTCAGCGTTTTGCCAAAATAGATGGGCCACGCATTACATTTCATACTCTGTTTTTGTAATTTGCGTACGAACTCCACGAATATAACATACAAGCTCAGAAGGAACCCCAAATTGCAATACAAATAGTTAACGTATACGAGCATGCGAGTATTTTTTTTAAAAAAATCTGCAATAGCCGAAGCCTTTTTGTTTGAAAAAAACTGTATTCCAACAAATTTGTGAATTTAGTTTGGTTTAGGTCTGAAATTCTAGGATATGGAATGTACAACCCATGAAATTTCAAAAACTTTAACGAAGTCCTAACTCTTGTCATCGGCATGTCCACCTACCGGTTGAACCGCTGTGAGTTTGGACAGTGAGCACCGACGAACATAGAGGAGAAAACAATTGGTATATGATATTATTTACTCTTCCAAGCAACTTCTCGTGCGTTTTGGGGATGATTCCACATACGAGTCGGGTAAACTATATCTGAAGGTATAATGTCTTATGTTAATACTCCATTCTATAGTGCCTATAGTTTTTTATCACGGAAATTAGCGCAAGAGTATTTTTTACACAAGACCCTCTAGCTGAACGATTTAAGGTCAACGTAAAATTTGGAAAAATCTATATCTTCCTAACTTACCATAACAAATCCCACAAATCTCTCTTGTTGATTTTCCATACATGTGCAACCAAGTTCAATTAAGGAAAGTAAAACATTGCTGCCTAATTTTAAGAAATCGTTGGCAATGCATTAGGAATCTCAATTAATTGTTTCCAATTTTGTATGGATATTTTCTCACGCATGTTGTGTGGGAGCTGAACGGGGGAGGGGGTAATTGAAAAAAAGCCAAGCTACAACCTTATATTCAGAAACAAATGCTAAAAATCTATAGGCATTATAGAAAGGAACGGAGGGAGTAATAAGTAGCAAGGACTAACACATGAAGAATTTCACAAATTTTATTGGAATTACCTCACATGCTCTTATGCCAGCTCAATCCATGTCTCTCTCAAAAACGTACTAATTTGTACAATGCGTCTCACTGTCATGAGAAGCATTGGTGACATGTGAAGCATCGTTGACATGAGTATAATCGGTTGATTGAGAGACATGGCAATGTCGTGTGGGCTTAGAATAATTATAGGTCTTCAGTCAATAGTTCAGCTGTGCTCTTTGACAATGTTTGGTCCTTAGGTATTAGAGTAATGTTTTGGATTTTGATGTTTCTTGTCCTTGGGCAACGGAATAATATAAAACTAGCAAGGTTTTTTCTTTTTCATATTTCTCGTGTGAGCAAGGCTACTCCTAATATTCAGCTTAGGTTTAATCCAAGCCACTTAGGCATTTTTTTAGCAAATGAACGTTATACCAATAAATATCATGAACTACAATCTGTATGACATATGATTGATAAACCATCTGAGGGAGGCGATAGTACCTTACGATTTATGAGCATGAGTTCTAGCATAATTTACCAAATGATGAGTACTTAAGTTCTGAGATCTATTTGTGGGAGTATATACAGACAAAGGTAACCTTCAACAATGTTTTTGTCTCCTCTACTTTGGAAGCATACATTGATAGATTCACATCTATGGTTGCGAGCGGATGTGGAACAAGGATCCGCCCGACTACGGTATGTGCCTCCCTCTAACCCTCGATGAACGTCGGTCATTGTCTTCCTCTCAAGTTGTCTTGCCGCTTTGATGTGGTATTCGGCGGCGAGGCCCTGTTCTCGCAATGTTCTCGGTCTGCTATGAAAGCTAAAAGTAATGACGCTTGGCTGTTTCTATGTGCCCTGCAAGTTGTGCTCTATCAAATGAGGACTGCTAATGTTCTTGACCTGAGTTTCGTAGTACTTCTAGGGTCTCGGTTGATCAGCACCCCTCGACGGCGTAAGTACCCTGCCCCTCCTCGCAAGTGCTTGTTATCCCTGCGGCAAAGCTTCTGGTCAAGGTCCATGAAGTCCGGTGATATCTCGGTCTTGTAATGCCCTTCGAAGGCATTGGTGCTTTCTCATCTGAAATGTTGTCTCGGCAAAGCAAGGCCCTCCGACAAGCCGACGACACTCGTTGACCCATTTTGCTTCAGATCGCGAGCATGTGGATGATCGCTCTGTGCGGGTGGCAATGCATTTGCAAGGCCTCGGTACTATGATTCCCTTCGACAACATCCAATGGAGCTCCTCGGTCTTGTGCATGTGTGTTGTCTCCTGTTGATGCTCTCCATGCTCATTGGCTACATAGTGTTCAAGTGTTACGTTGTACTCCCTTTTCCCTTTTCTGCCGAAACAAACTTATGTATCCTGGTATGCATACAACATCAGAGAAAGACTCAAGATAAGAAAAGCAAAGAATGATAGAACTAGGCTTCATGTAATTGAACTAAGCTAAAAAGAGCCTATTTTCTTCCTAGATGTCCCTCACACTCCTGCTTCTAATGTTATGCACATGCTTTAGATCTTCACCTAAGACATCTTCTTCAATTTTGTTCTACAATCGGAGAACCAGAAGGAATTATCGAGTGGCCCAGCGGCCCTCGGCAGCGTCCTCGTCGACACAGGCTGGTAGTCGATGACAAAGGTTTCCTTCCATTCCTCGCCTCCCCATGTGCTTTCGCCACCGCCACCACAGGCAAATGCGACCGAGCCGCTCACTGTCGCCGCCATCAGCTCGTCCGAGCGTGGCTCACTCCTCTCAACCTCGACCCAGCTCGCCCCGCAACCTTGCCGCCGCACGCTGGTCGACACTCTCCGCGAGCTAGGGTTGGGAGCTAAGGTTTGTTCACAGTAGAATATATCGACGGGGGATGGGTTATTACTTATTACCAAGAAACTCAACGGTTAGCACGTGAAGCTATGCCAGCGTGGCATACACGGCTTCTCGTTGGCTAGGACCAAATCTTCTCTCGATTGGAAAGTTGTTGGACGGCGGCCACAAATTTTATAGGAAGAACTAAACCTTGAGATCCCTATTATAAGATGTAGGATCTGTGATGTAATTAGCTCGTACCATACCGAGTACTCCCTCCGTATCAGTTTAAGGTGCACACACGTTGTTTAAGAAAACACTTTAATTGTCGTTTTGATTAATAAAATGTAAAATATATGTTAAAAAAGTTATGTTATTGAAAACCTTTTTTAATATGAATCTAACAGTATAGTTTTTGTAGACATATAATTTATAATTTTTTAACTAAGTTAATGGTTAAAGTTTGCCTTAAATTGTGTGAATGCTGTTGAACTGCACGGAGGAGTATAGAAAAAAAATCAGAAATGAGTATGGATAGCCGGTTTCGCTTTTAGCACCGCCTCGCGCACGCGGTGCTGCAGATAAAGGAACGTTCGCGGTTCGCCGGGTATCCTGCGGTGCCGCCGAACCACGATACCAAGACGAAAGACGAGACGTGCACGGAGAAGGCGACGACGGCCGCCGCTCGGTCGGTCGGCAGGCAGGCCCAGCAAGCAGCTTCTTACGCAGCTGGCCACCTCAACGCCCCGATGACGCTGCCACGGCTCCACGAAATCCCGCCGCTGCTCCACTCACCACTCCCCCGCCTCCACGCCCCACGCGCTTCCCACCTCGTCACGTCAC
This sequence comes from Lolium rigidum, assembly GCF_022539505.1. Classification (NCBI taxonomy): domain Eukaryota; kingdom Viridiplantae; phylum Streptophyta; class Magnoliopsida; order Poales; family Poaceae; genus Lolium; species Lolium rigidum. The sequence continues at coordinate 242,130 of NW_025900264.1, forward strand.
CCTGCCCCCCTTCCAGCTCCCCACTCCACGCCCACGACGGCGACGCCGCCGCCGCCTAATCCTCTCACGTCTCCCGCGCTCCCCCTTCTTCCTCACGCGGATCGGTTACAACTACTAGTCCGAGTTACCACGCCACGCTACACTACGCGAACCATCCCGTGCGCGCGCGGGGACAGCAACGCCCCACCGCGCCGTGGCCCCGGCCGCCCCTCCGGCCCCGCCCGCCAGCGTGCCACAGGTCCCCGCACCCACCACCACCACCATTACCGTCGCTGTCCCCGTCTCCTCGCTTCCAAGCCACCGTACCCGAGCCAGCCTAGACAGCGCCACTTGACAGACTCACAGACTCCAGCTTCTTCCCCATCCTTCTCCCTCCCTTCCACACCACACCACACCTCACACCGCCGAGCACGCGAGCATGGACGCGAACGGCGCGGAGAAGGGGCGGGCGGCGGCGGCGCCGGCGGGGCCGGGGGCGTACGGGGGCTACGAGGGCGCCGGGGACCGCAAGTGGTGGCCCTGGCTCGTGCCCACCGTCATCGTCGCCTGCATCGCCGTCTTCGTCGTCGAGATGTGGGTCAACGACTGCCCCAAGCACGGCTCCGCGCTCGGCCCCGGACAGCCCTGCGTCGCGGGATTCCTCAGGCGATTCTCCTTCCAGCCGCTCCGCGAGAACCCGCTGCTCGGGCCCTCCTCAGCCACGTACGGTTCCTCCCTCTTCCTTCTCGCTCCGTTCTCTTCTGCTCTGCCATCCCGTCGAATTGGGAGCTTTGGGACGTCTGTTTTGAGGTGGAATTGGGTGGGCGGATTTGGGGGTTTATCTTCATTCTACCAGTTTCATCTAGGACTACGAAATTTATTTAGATTCCTTTTCTTGCCAGCGCTTGCGTTCCTAGCTAATTCCTCCAGTAAAGAAAATTTCGGTTCTTTTTCCGTGATTTCAGCTCGTAATGTTAAAAACCCGGCGTTTTCTTTTTTGCTGGCGTGAACTCTCAAGTGGGACTAGCCGGAGGAAAGCTCCGAGCTTTTGCTTCCGAATTCGGATGCCTTCCCCATCATCTAGTGATTTGGAAGCTCGGCAGATAGGGAGCTGTGTCCTATGATAGATTCTAGCACTTCAGATCTCTCGCTTCAACCGATCTGGACTCTGAACCTGTCGAATTCGATCCCACTGTCCGACCCACTCCACAATTTCATTTACACCTATACCTCTAGTTCGTCCGTACCTACTAGACATTACTATCCCCACCTCAGCGCAAAGCACAGCCCGAAAATGTTCAAGCTTTCTTTGTATTTTGTGCCTGAATCGCTGACGGAGTCAGCTATGATATCTGCTGCTTTTGTTGGGTTACAGCCGCTAATTGACCAGGCTGTGCTGCAGGCGGATGGAATGGATTATGTCATGTGTTATTATAATAAAATAATCTAGTAGATGGATTTCTGGAATCTGTTCTGACTTTTGCGAAAATCTTTCTAGTGGCACTGTTATAAAACAACACGAGCTATCGCGAGACCCTGGAGTTTTCTCTTTGACAGTACCGGCATGCCTTTCTTATTTTAATAATTGCAACTTGTTTACTTGTTGAGTAAGATATTCATTTAGGTTTGCAGCTCACTGACCAGTAACCACCGAAGCTTGATGTTTGTTTTGACTTTGTGTATAGAATCTTGAATTCTATTTCCTCAGTAAGATATTGCAGGATACACGGTGATGAAGTTAACGGCCTTCTCTGTCTTCGCAGTTTGGCGAAAATGGGAGCTCTTGACTGGAACAAAGTCGTCCATCAGAACCAGGGCTGGCGCCTCATTAGCTGCATCTGGCTCCACGCCGGCCTAATCCATTTGCTTGTCAACATGCTAAGCTTGCTGTTCATTGGGATTCGTCTTGAGCAGCAATTTGGGTTTGGTGAGCTTCTTACCATGCTGAATCAGTGTGACTAGCATCATTTGGACAATGTTCTGTTTCTACGTTTGGACATAACTCGCTTGAGTGGCTGTGATCTAGCAACATTTTAATTTTCTGGCCAAACTATCTAAAGAATCTAACATTTAATTACCTTAGAGCTGCTGTGTACTGTGGAATCTGAAGCACAACCCAAATATGTCAGTTCTCAGCTATGGACAATATATATCAAAATTTACGTGAACTATGTTACTGTATTAATATTCAGATGTAGATATAATGGTCGATGTTGAGTGTGTTTATTCGTTGCACTTAACTAATACTGTATGCACTGACACTAGTATTTTTTTTGCTTGCAAGTTCGCATTGGTGCCATCTACCTAGTGTCTGGTTTCGGTGGCAGCGTGCTCTCTGCGCTGTTCCTGCGTAGTAACAATATCTCTGTTGGTGCATCTGGAGCTTTATTTGGGCTGCTTGGGTCTATGCTTTCTGAGCTACTCATGAACTGGACAATTTATTCCAACAAGGTCGACAAGATACAGAAATGCACATGCATTTTCTTCTACCCAGTTGCCTAAAACCTTCATTTTTTGCTTATCAAGTTAATGTGCTATTGCAGGTAGCAGCCATAGTAACTCTTCTGTTTATAATCGTGATCAACGTGGCAATCGGGATACTACCACATGCCGATAACTTTGCTCATATTGGTGGTTTCATCGCCGGCTTCCTTCTGGGTTTTGTTCTGTTGGCAAGGCCCCAATTTGGTTGGATGGAACGCAGTGAGTTGCCACATACTAATCAGCCTCCCAAGTACAAAGCATACCAATATGTTCTGTGGGTTGTGGCGCTCGTCTTGCTGCTTGTGGGGTAAGTCTGACAAACGCAGTACAGTTAACACCATTGAGACAGAGTTATGAACAAGAGATTGCGTCGTGTTAATGCTAGACATGAAACGAGTCTGATACCGGGTATCCGTGTTGCAGGTTCATACTTTCGCTGGTGATGCTTTTCAAGGGCAAGAATGGGAACGATGGTTGCCACTGGTGCCACTATCTGAACTGTGTGCCGACGTCCAAGTGGAAGTGCGATACCTAGGCAGTTTCTTCTTCAGTTTACCGTTCAGTTTTCAGCGAGATATGTAGCATGTGGAGGACCATTTTCATGCTTGTATGTTTGTAGATATGAACTGTAGCCGTCGATTAAGTTTGTTCTTTAGCGAATTATGTAAATTTGTTTGTCACGCACTTGAATTTTATAACTGGAGCTGTCTACTGTGATCTCCCTTGTTTTGATGTTTCGCCAGTCCGTTGTGCCCGTCCTTTCCAGCAGTCCGGAGTTAAAATTACTTTAGCTCGCCTGTCAAAGTTACAAGCAGAGCCGTCCTAGCTCAGTGGTAGAGCGCGTGGCTTTTAACCACGTGGCCGTGGGTTCGATCCCCACGGACGGCGACAGTAAATTTTGTTATTTCATCGTCTTATTTTTTTGGGACTAAACACCAACAAACATAGGCTCTCATTTTTTTGGGACTAAACACCAACAAACATAGGCTCTCATGGTAAGCCGAACCAACTGTGCAAAGGCAAGTTTCAACTCTTAAGATAGTGAAAATGTATTTTGATATTTGAGCAAATTAGCCAGAAAAGCAGATTCACCTCCCACCATTTCTTTTATAGAAAATTCATCATTCATTTGGTATTGTTGATCAAGGGATATTTTTAAAATCGACTGATCAACAGACTGATATACATTCACTTCATAAAGTTTGGTAGCCAATATTTCCACATCTTTTTTGGGACTAAATACCAAAAACATAGGCTCTCATGAAGCACACTGAACAAACTGGGCAAAGGCAAGCCCCAGCTCCAAGACAGTGTAAAATAGTGGTGCGGTTCACAAATTTTGCAGTTTCAGAAATAGGAAATAAAAAAATTCCCATCATTTGGGATGGACGAACTAAATTAGATTCTCCGAAAATAAAATTTTACCTACACTTGGCACATATGTTTTGAAGAGAAATACTTATTACTACATCCGTTTCAAGGAATAAGGCGCATGCGTATTCCAAGACGAACTTTGATCATAAAAATTTAGCAACAAAATCTTGATTATATTATAAGTAATTAGTATTGTCTGATTCGTATTGAAAAGAACTTTTTAATGATACTAATTTTATATAAATAATGCTTATCTATTTAAAGTAATTTTTGGTCAAACAAAAATCACGTAAAACAAGGGCACCTTATTCTTTGAAACGGAGGTAGTATTCACACTTCCTTACATAAAATGGGAAAACAACTATTGCGGAAATTCAATTCGGCTCCCGGGTGCGTACGCTCCCTCTACCAAAAAATCATATTTTGAAATGTCAAAAAATTTGGATAAAAAAATCTACATGTACATCTCCATAATATACGTGCGTTCGTCAAGTTTCACGAAAAACCAATATTTTGTGTGGTCTATATAAAAAAGAGAAAGTTTATCTTGCGAAAAGCATTATTTTTAGCACTCAATTTTGTCTTTTTTACACACGTTACATGATAAGTTGATTTTTTATGAAACGACTTTGTGAGCACGTAGCACGTGAAGATGTACGTGCGAACTTTTAGTTTCAATTCTTTTAAAAAATTAAAATGTATGTAAGATACATTTCGAAATATAGGGAGCATATGCACCCATGTTCCAAAACACCGCTCATGCTATTACACAACTTCCGAGAATCTTTATTCGTACAAACATTGGTCAATGTTTCAACCAAGATACTAAATCACCAAAAAAGGAGTAAAGAACACTAAAAGTAAACTACAAATGTATACAATAGAGTAGACTTGTTGTATGTTCTATCCTCTTCATTTCTTCATCCAAATGGAAATCTCCTTTGTGAACTTCTCCATTACCAATTTTGGCAGTAATATCGACACCACGGTCGAGTCCTCACCATCTATATTCTTACACTTTGTATGATAACTTATCAACTTCGAAGTGAAATCTCCGGCATGCGGTGTGCCAGCAGCAACAAGCTCAGCTTTTCCAAATTGTAATGCATTGCCTCCAACCCACTTTGTATCACTAACCTCATACGTTCTGTCCATGCTAAAAGGTGAGCGCTCTCGCCATAGTGCCATCAAATCTACCATTGACTTCATGCAATCTTTTGTGGTGTCCATCTTGACTTTGCGCATTAGCTCAAGTATATGTGCTAGCGGCTTGGTAGCCAACTCATCGACTGTCACCTCGACCATGGGAGAGAAATGTGCATTTCCATAATAACCACGTGGGACAGCACTTTCACCGTTTATGCTTCTCCCACGTGTATTCAAAGTAAACATGACTCGCACTTTTTGGCTAGCTTTGTAGCCCAATGCGATTGTGCGGCATCGCCACATGACGGCGGTAAGTAGCTCGAATGTTGTTGTAGATTTGGAGAGATGTTCTGGGACATGACTTCTCAAAATCTCCATCTCTTTTGGCCCAAAGAACATATATTGCACTTCCATGCTTTCCGGTGGAGTTGATAGCATCACATCATCTTCCGTGCAATCTAACCCAGGAAGAAATGATTTATATGCTGGGTAGACATGTGAGATGGAGGGTGGCATACGTGCAGTGAAGATGTCTCTTTTCCACACAGGCAAAGTGGTCGGGACAAGTTCACCGCATGCAAAATCGGCTATGGATTTTATAAACTGTAGGATACCAAAACCATCGGCAATGCAATGACACATGTGTAGTCCAATAACGAATCCTCCACATTTAAGTTGTGTCACCTGTGGAACACATCAAATATACAATTAGCACGGACATACTTAGTTGATGATTAATTTAAATATTCCTTCACAACAATGATAGGAACATACTTAGTGCAAACAATCATTTTACTTAGAGGCTCAATCATCTAGTTTTTACAACACCAAATGAACAAAAATAAGCTAAAATAATTTAATAGTTACAGAGTACTAAGTAATTTGCAAATGCATCGAATAACTTTCCAATTTTAAATTGTTTTATTATGATAAACAGAAAATGGTGTATGTGCACTAGTTACCAGAAATGGGAAAAAGATAACGGACAAAACTTGCCTAGACACACATTTTTGTCTGCATGCAAAATTGAAAATTTACTCAAAAGGCAATAAACACTCTGTTCATACCCAATAAGTTTGGAGCGAACCAATAAACTCCACTACTATCGCCCATCAGCTATAGAAGAAAGAACGCAACAAAAGAAAATAAAGTACAATTAAGAAACACTACCTGCAGGAAAAGCAGAGGTTTGCCAACAACATCTCTGGTGTCACCGGCATCCGCCAGGAACTCCTCGACGCAAGGGTACGGCGGCACCAATGGCTGGCCGAGGTCCTCCAACCGCACGTCGGCGGCCGCCTCCACGAACATCAGTCCTTCGCCGGTGCAGTCCACCTCCAGCTTGTTTCCACCGGGAATCTTCCGCAGACGGCCGGCCATCGGGTAGTAGTACACTAATGCCCCCGCTACGGCCGCCTTGATGCCCTTGGCCACCTTGCCCGGCCTGACGCTCTCTCCAGGAGGGCTGCGGAAGAACCCGACGATGGACTCGTAGAACCGCAGCGACCACTGGTCGTCGAGGTCGGAGAGGGCCTTGGTTTCCTGCGGTGTCGGTCTCGCCGGACGCACCAGCTCGGGCTCGCTCCGGCGTGCCGTGAATGTCACCATGGCTTTGTGGTGGTGCGTGTGTTTCAGAGAGAGTGGTAGTGGTGTGGAGTATGGACTACTGAAGCCTGAAGGCAGTGGAAAACTTGGAAGCTGGCTCGTTTGCTGTGGTTTGACTTGAGTTTTGAGCTGTGTACGTCCATCCATATATAGGATGCTGGTGAGGTCATGGCGATGGTGTGTGGTTCAAGGATGGCAAGGATAACTGAGATAGTAGCTCGGGCGTACAAAGTTGAAGTGCCGTACTCTCGAGAATCAAGTCGTGCCGGCGCGACGATTTCTACCTAGTCACGACAACCCGTCAACTTTGATCCATTCGCTGTTACCGCACGGTCTCCGCTGGCTAGCTGCTGCATGCCGGCCGGCCGCATGGCACACGGTATGAGCTAGCTTGGGAGCAAACTCATCGTTCAATGTTGTCACATAAGTTGATTATTTGGACCTACGTACTGAACAAATCTACGGTAAATTCATTTTTCCGCAGCTTGAAATGGGTATGATTTTTGTCGCTGTGTTTACTCGGAATAGTCTTTCACCCGATTTATAAATAAAGATACATGTTGGTCAAATTAATGAAGAAACCTCTTACAAAGCAAGCTAAAAGAAACCACAAACAAGAGGAAATCGAACACTCACTCCAAATCGAGCATGAAAACATGAGAAGCCACACCTAGCACTATTTTTACACTATTTCACTACCTCTCCGCTATCTTTTATGCTATTTTTACACTATTTCACTATTTTTACACTATTTCACGTACTTACTGAGCAAATCTACGGTAAATTCATTTTTCCGCAGCTTGAAATGCGTATGATTTTTGTTGCTGTACGTGTTTACTCGGAATAGTCTTTCACCCTGATTTATAAATAAAGATACATGTTGGTCAAATTGAGGAAGAAACCTCTTAGAAGTCGTTTGGAAGCCAGACTTTCATTTCGTTTGTCGCATTTTAAAATAAATACACGTATTCATTTCATTTACATTGTAATTTCAGAAATGGACACTTGTTTGATTTTCACAGGAATTGCAAATGACAACATAATTCAATATTGAATTTGTAAATGGCTTCCATTGAGAAACGCAAATAACATGTCTCAACTTGGAATTGTGTTTACCTATAACGTCATTTTGCTGGATTTCCTAAATAAAATGACGGCCCAATTATGTGGCATCCAAACAGTCCACCTATGGAATTCCAAAATAAATTTCAGGATTCCAGACCCAAATAATGGATACCAAACGACTTCTTACAAAGCAAGCTAAAAGAAACCACAAACAAGAGGAAATCGAACACTCCAACTCCAAATCGAGCATGAAAACATGAGAAGCCACACCTACCACTATTTTTACACTATTTCACTACCTCTCCGCTATCTTTTATGTTGTTTAACTACACCTCTGCCATTTAACTACACCCCAGCCAATTTTACGCTATTTAACTACACCTGGCTAGCTGATTTTTAATTCTGCATCATTTAGCTTCGAGGCTAATATGCAAATTTGAGGCTCAAGTCACACCTTATCAAATTTGGTTCAAATATATGGAAAAATGGTAAAATGAGCCCATTTGGGAGTACCCACAAACGAGCTATTACCGTACATCTTCTATTAGAAAGATTCATCATTCTTTTGGTAATATTGATCCAAGCAAACTTATTCAGATTTGAATATTTTATCACTGGCTGATGATTCATAATAAATTTGCTTTCCAGACAAAAAACCAATAAACTATCTGGTATAAAATAGGTAACCAAGCCCCTTATAGGTATAAATTAAAGCTCATAATAAAAAAATTCTGGATAAAAGACCAATAACTATCTGGAACCAAATAAGTAACCAACCAGCCTTTATAAGTATAAACTAAATCTCATAATAATAAAAAATCTGGACAAAATATCAATAAACTAACTGGAACCAAATAAGTAACCAACCAGCCCCTTGTGGATATAAACTAAAGCAAGACAAGAGCAATTATCTCAGCGTTCACAAATTTTGCTGATTGGAATAGAGAAAATAAATTTCTCCATCAAATCCATTTTGGCACTAAGTATTCAATGGAATACTCTTATCGGGGTTCAGTTCCATGACACTACAGAGATAAATGTCCTCGATTTTGCAAGATGGAGTCCTCAAATCTGAAGATAGTGAAAGTATTTTTGATATTTTGAGCAAATTAGCTAGAAAAGCAGATTCGCCGCCCACCATTCTTTATACAAAATTCATCATTTATTTGGCACTGTTGATCAAGGGATATATTCAAATCGAATGATCAAAAGACTGATATACATTCACTTCATAAAGTTTGAAAGGAAATATTTTCAAATCGTTTTTTGGGACTAAACAACAACAAACATAGGCTCTCATGAGGCACACTAAGCACATTGAACCAACTGGGCAAAGGCAAGCCCCAACTCTAAGACACTGAACACCAACAAACACAGGCTCTCCTGCAGCACACGGAACTAACTGTGCAAAGGCAAGTTTCAACCTTGGCACACCAAAAGCTACCTTGGCGACAACATCAAAAGGGAGAAAGAAAAAGGAAAAAAAGAAAAGGGGAAAGACATGGTGGTCTACTAGACCTCCGTTTTGGATGAGCTTGGAGCTGGAGTTGGCTTGCACCCAAGATAAGCGAGGACCTTCTTCGAGTTCGGTTTCGCAGCCTTGATCAGCGACTGCCACTTCTTGGTCTCCATCTCTTGCGTGCCGCCAACCCTAGTCCAGTCGACATTTTGTTGGCTATCGGCAACCAGGGCAATAGTGCCTTCCACACCAACCTTCAAACCTTCTTGACGAAGTTTGAGCCCAAGATTTTCGGGAGTATTGAAGCACTTGGCGAGAGCAAGAAACGGCGCGGGTTGTTCTTTCTTTGGGAAGAAGTAAGGGTACAGTTGCGACAATCCCGCCTCAGCTTCAGCAAGACCGTCGCGTGCCTCGTCTCCATGAATCTCAAGGAGAGAAAGCGCGTCAAGAAGGGGATCGTTCTCAGGATCCCTAAGTTTATATTCTTGACCCGTTTTTCCTGCTAAGGCAACAATTTATTGATAAGTAAGTAAGCAAGAAAGGATAAGTTCCAGGAAGTCAAAGTAGTTTGGGCACTTACTGGCAAAACGACGGCTCTGTGACGCCAGGCGCTTGATAATCGCCTCTTCGCGAGAAGATTGTTCGGTCACATGCTCACTTAAAGAGGTTTCCGCCTCATGAAGCCTCTTTCGAAGATCTTCGACGGTGGCGGCCTCTGCCTTAGCCTTTTTGGCATCTGCTTCAGCCTTCTTACGAGCTTTTTCACTTTGCTCCAGTTTACGAGCAAGTGTGTCAGCACGCTTGTTGGCTTCCGCAAGATATTCTAACAAAATAGTCGACATAAATCAGAATCATGACAAGAAAAAGAGGAAGACGTCGATATGCCAAAAGAAGTAGAAGAGTATTACCTTCGGCCTGTTTAGCATAATCGTGGTACCCGACAAATTGGGTACCAAGGTAAAAAGATCGACAGCAAAAAAAAGGAGAAGTAAGCAACTTACGTTATCCAGAAGAGGAGTTGCAGAGCCACCAGGTTGAAGAGCAGATTCTGTGGCTGGCTCGACCCTAGCCCTCTTTGGCGAAGGGACATGGGGGCTTGCAGGTGGAGTTGGATGATCGACGTTCTGTTGAGGAGGCGAAGTTTCCTCCACATCAGGTTGAACATCCGAAACAACTAAAGTACGCGACGTACTCGTTCGAGCAGCCACGTCAATAGGTGGATTTTCTTCCTCGTCACCACTGCAATAAAACGTCGACAATATAAGGAAAAACGACAACAAGTATTTTGCAAGATAAACAACAAAGAGTGATAAAGACTTACGAGCTGACAAGGGCATCCAAGTAAGGGTCGAAAGCTGTCTTCCCTTCGGAAGGACCAACTTCTTCGGCTTTGGAAGTGCCGGAATCTTCGACTTCATTCCTCTTCCTCTTGTTCTTCGGAGAAACAGCAGGAGGAAGGGAGTGTGTCGAGGCAGTGGCCTCAGAATCGGCTTCTTTTTCAGAGGATACCGCAGATTTTCGAGAACCTGCAGCTTCACTCTCAGGGCGAGAAGTACCCTGGTTGTCATCGGTGACATCGGCCCGTTCTTCGACTTCCCCACCTTCAGGAAGGGGAGGAAGAGAAACAAGATCTGGATGGTTCTGCAAAAAAGAAGAATGTCGACAAGAAAGTTATGCAAAAGATGTCAATAAAAGTAAGTATTCGAGAAAAAATAGTTCATACGATAATTACCTCAGGGAGCGCGTTGGTGGCGCTATACGGCTTTACGCGACAAGACGAGGGGACAGGATCTTTCTTGTTGAGGGAGGAGATTTTTCGGACAAGTTTTTCTAAATCCTTGACCGACAAATCCACCGACAAGCGATCCACATCTTTGTCGCCAGCATACTTCCAGAAGGGATTTTTGCGAGCCTGCAGAGGCTGCACTCTACTCCTAAGAAAATAAGCCGTGATTTGGATACCCGATAGTTCTTGTCCTCGGGTATTTTGGAGTTGGTGGATGCGTGTCATCAAGGCTTCTGTAGCCGCTTTTTCTTCGTCGGTAGCCTCTGCATCCCAGGAACGACGGCGACAGATTTTCTCGGTACCATCAAAAGGAGGGATGTTGTCTTCAAGAGAGCCATGATTCTCCTCATGAATGTACAACCATTTTTTGCGCCACCCTTGTACTGAGTCAGGGAACTTGACGTCAAAGTACTCGACGTCAGGGCGAACGCAGATGACAACACCGCCAATGTTGTAGGAAACATTGGGAGAGCCATTACGGCGACAGAAGAAAATGCGTTTCCATAGAGCCCAGTTAGGCTGGACTCCAAGGAAAACTTCACAAAGCGTGATGAAGATTGAGATATGGAGGATGGAGTTGGGAGTAAGATGATGCAGTTGCAGCCCATACATAAAAAAGCAACCCCCGTTAGAAATTGTGAATGGGGGCGGAAAGACCACGGATGAGGTGGTCGACGAAACTGACCCGATACTCCAT